>NC_088227.1:9379309-9679309 GCF_036934945.1 Oncorhynchus masou masou
CTACACATTGAATCCCCACCGTGCGTCGACACCGAGCAAGTCATCAACTACGGCCAGCGTTTCGACTTGAACAATGTACCTGGTCGTCTTTTGAGTTTGACATGACTCTAAACGCTAGGTCAGACACATGAATGTCATTGTGTCCCCCAACTTGGTTAATGTGAAATAGGCTGTGTCCTCTACTAACACTTTTGACCACAGTTGACGATAATGAATACGGTGCCATTTGGGACGTAGAAAGTTCATTTCAGGGCATTAATGTACTGCTGGGTGATGTGCCTGTTCTCTAACCGATGGATATTCCTCTGAGGGCAAAAATGTGCTTGAAGTCTTGTTACCTTTGCTCTTTGCTCGGTCCGACCATTCATTGCATGTCCACTTTCCAAGAAAATTAATTTACCGCTCATAAGCCCCCCCCCCTCTCTCTCTCCTCTCTTTAAAAAAAAATCAATAGGCGAACATGAAGGCCACCTTCGAACCAAGTGGTTGTAATGAACAACAGCGCCATAGCAACCACATTCCCAGTGGGCACACAAACAATCCAGACAGAATTCACGAAAGAGCATTCTGCCCCTCGAGAGAAACACACAGATCTCATATTGAACAAGGTTTTCTAGATGTCATACAATATATTCACAAGACTACACATGACCTTAATCTGACAATGACTAGGTGGAGACAGGTGTGTAAAGGGCATGAGAAGCATTCCCCAGCTCACAATCGACGTCCTCGTCGATCACGGAGAGAAACAGCAAGTGCAGAAATGACAAGCGCACGACTTTGAGCTGGTAGCCAACCGAAATCTGCCAGGGCCTCCCTCTGAGAGAGACCTTTGCTCAGACCGAGCAGAGCAGAGTTGTGTGGAGTTTGGGACCGGAGCCCAACAAGCCACGAAACAAAAGGAGAGGTGTCAAAGGAAGTTGAAAGGGATCTGAACCGAGCTGAACTGAGCTGCCAGAGAGGAACTCAGCAGGCCTGTCTGTCTGTGCAAAACCAGAGAGGGGAAAACATGTTTTGTGTTTTATCCAGGGCACGCAGGGTAACAGGCGATGTCTATGAAGCGACTGAAAGAGGAGTAAGACTCAAGCAGCGTATCATCACTCTCATCAACACTACTGACTGACTTTGGGGCCCAGCTGCACCAAAAACAAGCAGAGGATGAGGAAGTGGCCTGGGGTTGAGTCTTGTGTGGTTGGCTGCCTATTCACACGTTTCGTCTCATGTGTTGAAATTCAACATGAATACTACTCTGGTGTGTGCCGCTGTTCAGGTGCTGGTTGAGTTTCACACGTATGACCTGTCAACAACAGACCACAAGACACTGTCACAGGAAATTAGTATGTCCACCGAAAATGTTGTGGGTGCATCTTGGGTTGGGCCGAGAACACATGGGGGACACATGACGTGACATAGGGCCTACATGGTAGCTACACAGGACAGATCTAGCGTGTACACAAGGAGAGAACATGGATTTGAACGGGTTTCAGGGTACACAAAGCGATCGCCGTACCACATAAAGCACCCTCCTAAATATCAACGTTTCCCCGACAATCAACTTCTTCAACCCGCTATCAACTTCATCGCTTGTGACAAGGAGTATCTCAGACCCTCACCGGAGAGGACCACCTCGATCAAGTCTCCCTCATGGATGTCCTCCGCTGACGACAGCCTCTGCAGGATGTTCTCCGAAGTCAGGTCATGGCGGAACAGAAGGATCTTGTCGTACATGCCAAAGAATCCACACTCCGGGAACTAGGGAGGAGGAGAAGAGATATTACAGGTGTGTTTAGTTCACACAACGTGTCACTGTGACGTATCTATCAGGGGTTTGGGACCAAAATAATTCATTTTGGTTTCCGAGCAGAACCCCTGTTTGTTTTGTTCTGTTCCAGTAAAGTAAAGTTCAGTAAAATTCTGAAACGGCTCAAGCCCCCTCGAAAAGTAACGGTTCATATAGTTTGTTTTGTACCCGGTGAAAACAACCTGTTTTTTTTTTTGACATCTAGCTCATTAATTTGCTCCACCAACTCGTGCGGATAGAGCAGCTTGCTATGGAACGGGTAAGCTACTTGTTCACATGTTTGATGGACAGATAAGTGCAGGCGCGAGATGCAACTGACATTTCACAGGTGGGGAGAGAGCCCGGTGTAGACATGGAGGGGGCTTGGCTTGAAGCACTGAGCATCATGACATGAAGTGAATTGGAATGGGTTCAGGCTATTACTATTACAACTGTATTACAGAGTTCTATACTAGACTATTACTATTACAACTGTATTACAGAGTTCTATACTAGACTATTACTATTACAACTGTATTACAGAGTTATATACTAGACTATTACTATTACAACTGTATTACAGAGTTATATACTAGACTATTACTATTACAACTGTATTACAGAGTTATATACTAGACTATTGCTATTACAACTGTATTACAGAGTTATATACTAGACTATTACTATTACAACTGTATTACAGAGTTATATAGTAGACTATTGCTATTACAACTGTATTACAGAGTTATATACTAGACTATTACAACTGTATTACAGAGTTATATACTAGACTATTACTATTACAACTGTATTACAGAGTTATATACTAGACTATTGCTATTACAACTGTATTACAGAGTTATATACTAGACTATTACTATTACAACTGTATTACAGAGTTATATACTAGACTATTACTATTACAACTGTATTACAGAGTTATATACTAGACTATTACTATTACAACTGTATTACAGAGTTATATACTAGACTATTACTATTACAACTGTATTACAGAGTTATATACTAGACTATTACAACTGTATTACAGAGTTATATACTAGACTATTATAACTGTATTACAGAGTTATATACTAGACTATTACAACTGTATTACAGAGTTATATACTAGACTATTACTATTACAACTGTATTACAGAGTTATATACTAGACTATTACTATTACAACTGTATTACAGAGTTATATACTAGACTATTACTATTACAACTGTATTACAGAGTTCTATACTAGACTATTACTATTACAACTGTATTACAGAGTTATATACTAGACTATTACTATTACAACTGTATTACAGAGTTATATACTAGACTATTACTATTACAACTGTATTACAGAGTTATATACTAGACTATTACTATTACAACTGTATTACAGAGTTATATACTAGACTATTACTATTACAACTGTATTACAGAGTTATATACTAGACTATTACAACTATTACAACTGTATTACAGAGTTATATACTAGACTATTACTATTACAACTGTATTACAGAGTTATATACTAGACTATTACTATTACAACTGTATTACAGAGTTATATACTAGACTATTACTATTACAACTGTATTACAGAGTTATATACTAGACTATTACTATTACAACTGTATTACAGAGTTATATACTAGACTATTACAACTGTATTACAGAGTTATATACTAGACTATTACTATTACAACTGTATTACAGAGTTATATACTAGACTATTACTATTACAACTGTATTACAGAGTTATATACTAGACTATTACTATTACAACTGTATTACAGAGTTATATACTAGACTATTACTATTACAACTGTATTACAGAGTTATATACTAGACTATTACTATTACAACTGTATTACAGAGTTATATACTAGACTATTACAACTGTATTACAGAGTTCTATACTAGACTATTACTATTACAACTGTATTACAGAGTTATATACTAGACTATTACAACTGTATTACAGAGTTCTATACTAGACTATTACTATTACAACTGTATTACAGAGTTATATACTAGACTATTACAACTGTATTACAGAGTTATATACTAGACTATTACTATTACAACTGTATTACAGAGTTATATACTAGACTATTACAACTGTATTACAGAGTTCTATACTAGACTATTACTATTACAACTGTATTACAGAGTTATATACTAGACTATTACAACTGTATTACAGAGTTCTATACTAGACTATTACTATTACAACTGTATTACAGAGTTATATACTAGACTATTACAACTGTATTACAGAGTTATATACTAGACTATTACTATTACAACTGTATTACAGAGTTATATACTAGACTATTACTATTACAACTGTATTACAGAGTTATATACTAGACTATTACAACTGTATTACAGAGTTCTATACTAGACTATTACTATTACAACTGTATTACAGAGTTATATACTAGACTATTACTATTACAACTGTATTACAGAGTTCTATACTAGACTATTACTATTACAACTGTATTACAGAGTTATATACTAGACTATTACAACTGTATTACAGAGTTATATACTAGACTATTACTATTACAACTGTATTACAGAGTTATATACTAGACTATTACTATTACAACTGTATTACAGAGTTATATACTAGACTATTACTATTACAACTGTATTACAGAGTTATATACTAGACTATTACTATTACAACTGTATTACAGAGTTATATACTAGACTATTACTATTACAACTGTATTACAGAGTTATATACTAGACTATTACTATTACAACTGTATTACAGAGTTCTATACTAGACTATTACTATTACAACTGTATTACAGAGTTCTATACTAGACTATTACTATTACAACTGTATTACAGAGTTCTATACTAGACTATTACTATTACAACTGTATTACAGAGTTCTATACTAGACTATTACTATTACAACTGTATTACAGAGTTATATACTAGACTATTACTATTACAACTGTATTACAGAGTTATATACTAGACTATTACAACTGTATTACAGAGTTATATACTAGACTATTACTATTACAACTGTATTACAGAGTTATATACTAGACTATTACAACTGTATTACAGAGTTCTATACTAGATTATTACTATTACAACTGTATTACAGAGTTATATACTAGACTATTACTATTACAACTGTATTACAGAGTTCTATACTAGACTATTACTATTACAACTGTATTACAGAGTTCTATACTAGACTATTACTATTACAACTGTATTACAGAGTTATATACTAGACTATTACTATTACAACTGTATTACAGAGTTATATACTATACTATTACTATTACAACTGTATTACAGAGTTCTATACTAGACTATTACTATTACAACTGTATTACAGAGTTATATACTAGACTATTACTATTACAACTGTATTACAGAGTTATATACTAGACTATTACAACTGTATTACAGAGTTATATACTAGACTATTACTATTACAACTGTATTACAGAGTTCTATACTAGACTATTACTATTACAACTGTATTACAGAGTTATATACTAGACATTGGGAATATTTGTGGACCAAAAAAGAAGCGTTATTAACCGGTTCTCAAGATCTGAAAATAACGGTTCCATTCTGGAACACTAGAGATCACATTCGTTCCCAGCTCTGTTTGCGCTACACATTTTTGTTGTTGTTCTCTTTCGGTTTTCGGTTCTGTTCCCTGCACTGGTTCCAGCCCCTAGTATGTATGACTCAGGCCTGAGATTCTCCATTAAAAGTAAGTTTTAGTCCAGGATTAGGTTAAAGCATATGAAGGCATTCCAATTGGACATAACCTTTCGGTGGTATTATGGATGTGGCCCCTGTAGGCCTCTACACCACCAGCAAGAAACGAGAAGAGCAGTTTGCATGGAGTGTGTGTGCAGCAGCCAGCCAGGCAGCACAGAGAGAGTGACAGAGACACAGAGAGAGTGACAGAGACACAGAGAGAGTGACAGAGACACACAGAGAGTGACAGAGACACACAGAGAGTGACAGAGACACAGAGAGAGTGACAGAGACACAGAGAGAGTGACAGAGACACAGAGAGAGTGACAGACACAGAGAGAGTGACAGAGACACAGAGAGAGTGACAGAGACACAGAGAGAGTGACAGAGACACAGAGAGAGTGACAGAGACACAGAGAGAGTGACAGAGACACAGAGAGAGTGACAGACACAGAGAGAGTGACAGAGGCACAGAGAGAGTGACAGAGACACAGAGAGAGTGACAGAGACACAGAGAGAGTGACAGAGACACAGAGAGAGTGACAGAGACACAGAGAGAGTGACAGACACAGAGAGAGACAGAGACACAGAGAGAGTGACAGAGACACAGAGAGAGTGACAGACACACAGAGAGAGTGACAGAGACACAGAGAGAGTGACAGAGACACAGAGAGAGTGACAGAGACACAGAGAGAGTGACAGAGACACAGAGAGAGTGACAGAGACACAGAGAGAGTGACAGAGACACAGAGAGTGTGACAGAGACACAGAGAGAGTGACAGAGACACAGAGAGAGTGACAGACACAGAGAGAGTGACAGAGACACAGAGAGAGTGACAGAGACACAGAGAGAGTGACAGAGACACAGAGAGAGTGACAGAGACACAGAGAGAGTGACAGAGACAGAGAGAGTGACAGAGACACAGAGAGAGTGACAGAGACACAGAGAGAATGACAGAGACACAGAGAGAGTGACAGAGACACAGAGAGAGTGACAGAGACACAGAGAGAGTGACAGAGACACAGAGAGAGTGACAGAGACACAGAGAGAGTGACAGAGACACAGAGAGAGTGACAGACACAGAGAGAGTGACAGAGACACAGAGAGAGAGTGACAGAGACACAGAGAGAGTGACAGACACAGAGAGAGTGACAGTGACACAGAGAGAGTGACAGAGACACAGAGAGAGTGACAGAGACACAGAGAGAGTGACAGAGACACAGAGAGAGTGACAGACACAGAGAGAGTGACAGACACAGAGAGAGTGACAGAGACACAGAGAGAGTGACAGACACAGAGAGAGTGACAGAGACACAGAGAGAGTGACAGAGACACAGAGAGAGTGACAGAGACACAGAGAGAGTGACAGAGACACACAGAGAGAGAGAGAGAGAGAGACAGAGACACAGAGAGTGACAGCAGGGAATTGAACCCACAGGCTCCGGAGCTGCAGCAATTAATCTCCTCTAGTCATGAATTATGCCTGTGGTCCTGTCACTGACACCCTGCTGCCATTAGTCGTCCGTCCTGCTCTGTCTCCCCTACGCTACAGCCCAAAACAATATGACACCCAACTGACAAGGCCCATAACACATTCCGGACCCAAACAATCTGCCAGCAGCCACTGACCCGATGTGCTAGCTAGTACACCGCATTCCAAGCAGCTTGTCACTGACACTATCCAACTACAACACACCACACCACAAGCCAACCGACCCAGTTCAATCCAACAGCGTACAGAGGAAATCAGAAGCAATATGCCACCACTTGACATACTGAACTACTGACTACAAGGCACTGTGACCCCTGAATCATACATCGCCGTAAAAGATGCATATGCAGGCCTCAATCAAGTAGTTGCCCATGAAGAAGAAAAAACACATAGGCCCGTGTATGTCGCCACGCAATAGGCTGCTTCGTGCCTTTAAGGGTCCCTTTCCTGTTGACCTCTGCTTATAGTAAAAAATCTAACTGTAGAAAAGTATTGAAGGCAAATAAAATGTATATATGTAAAAGCCGGTGTCATTTATATGTCAGGAAAAACTTTATCGCCACATCAACAACAGACAGTCATCCACCCAGAAGACAGAAGCCGTAATTGTAGGAGTCTAAATCAGACAGTTATCCACCCAGAAGACAGAAGCTGTATCTGTAGGAGTCTAAATCAGACAGCCATCCACCCAGAAGACAGAAGCTGTATCTGTAGGAGTCTAAATCAGACAGCCATCCACCCAGAAGACAGAAGCTGTATCTGTAGGAGTCTAAATCAGACAGCCATCCACCCAGAAGACAGAAGCTGTATCTGTAGGAGTCTAAATCAGACAGCCATCCACCCAGAAGACAGAAGCTGTATCTGTAGGAGTCTAAATCAGACAGCCATCCACCCAGAAGACAGAAGCTGTATCTGTAGGAGTCTAAATCAGACAGCCATCCACCCAGAAGACAGAAGCTGTATCTGTAGGAGTCTAAATCAGACAGCCATCCACCCAGAAGACAGAAGCTGTATCTGTAGGAGTCTAAATCAGACAGCCATCCACCCAGAAGACAGAAGCTGTATCTGTAGGAGTCTAAATCAGACAGCCATCCACCCAGAAGACAGAAGCTGTATCTGTAGGAGTCTAAATCAGACAGTTAATCTGACTCCACCATCTGCAATAGAGATACTGTACATGCAAATCAGACCAACCCCAACAAGACAAACAAGGAAGTGAGCTGTCCTTTGTCTATCCATTCGGAACAAAGTATTGAGGTCTCCTATTGGATGGAGCCTGCAGGGAATAATGTAAATCTGACAGCGCAACAGGGTGGATGACTGTTTATGGTTGATCCCTCAACGTGACACGCTCCCGACGTATTTTATGTCAGACATAGGGCCAAACCTCATGTTAGGCTTAAGGATCAAGTAAATCTAATCGCGATTCAATATTATGCAATTGAAAGATTATTATCTTGGGCCAATAAAGGCAACCGAAATCTCAGGATCTATCTAATCAGACCCATGAGACGATTGGTGGTCATAAGGTGCATCGCGACATGACATTGTTTTTATGTTGGTGCCATTGAAAAAACCCACAAATAAACCCACGTACTCGCGTAGCATGCATCAATCTGTCTGCAAATCCACACACTGTACCCGCCACAAACATCAACAACTGTTCGGTTATTCGACTCACACAAGGAAGTAAGGAATGAGCACCACACAGACACTGTACATTATATCATAGTAATCAAGAGCTTCTGCTGCTTCGTTTAACGTCTCCATTGTCAACAGTGGTCCCACTGTCTGTTTGGTGAACACAATCTTACAGAGTGTGACTAAGCAGCAATAGCTCAGCAGCGATGATGTGAACTCACGTGGAAACAGCTGATCCCGTCTTTGTGCTAAACCACTATTAACCCGAGATGAACTCTTGCATGCACACGATCCCCTCATCCACACTCTCTCGATGTATTATCACACTGTCAGCAGTCTTTAAAAAACTCGTATTGCGGCGGGCTAAATCACAGGGTCGCACTGAGTGTCTTGTTAGTCTCAAACAAATCCACTTTGAAACAAAAGTCTACACCTCACACACACGGTTAAGGGCTTCGGGGGGAAAAGAAAAGACACTCGTACCATGTCAGACATAGAGCTGAAATGTATTACATTTTGGTTTGCATCCTAATATGACACTTTATATACGTCAAAGAAGACTGAAATATAACAAAACCGTTTGACATATAAACACCGGATTTAGGTCGTTTTTTAAAACTAATGTTTATTCATTATAAAATAATGACAAATATGAATAACATTCCACCCATGAGGCTACTAGTCATTTGACTGCAGAAAAGCGCTACAGAGGGTTTTCTAACGACCGTCTACTCAGTCCGCCATGCCAGTAAGACGTTTTATTTAACAGGATTGAACCACTGAGGAGAGACAGATGTCTGGGTCATGTCTTAACCCTCACCCTCATCCTCATCCTCCACCTCGTCCCCAAACTGGCCCCCGCTCTGCTCCGCTCGGCTACCCAGGAACCAGTCAAAGCAGACCAGACTGAGTGGCAGCGCGGGCCTCGTCCCCGTGCAGGATGCCTGCGTTATATAAATCAATCTAAACAGCTGGGCTTCACCGCCCCGTCCCATCGTACTACCTCTAATCTCTACAGCACTCATATGCCATTATCTGAGCCCATTGACTAAGTAAATCTCTATCGAGGGCAAATTATCTGACTCCAAGGGTGGAAGTAGCGCAGGTTCACGTCAGAACATCCGGAGCAGAGAGGGCGATGCCTCGTATCGTTTAGGGTCCGGTTTGTATTTTCTCTGTGTTACAATACTCTAAAAAAAAAATTATATACATTTTACCTTTATTTTACTAGGTAAGTCAGTTAAGAACAACTTCTTATTTTCAATGACGGCCTGGGTTAACTGCCTGTTCAGGGGCAGAACGACAGATTTGTATCTTGTCAACTCGGGGATTTGAACTTGCAACCTTTCAGTTGCTGGTCAAGCGCTCCAGCCACTAGGCTACCCCCCCCCAAAAAAGAGTCCCCTCTCTCAAAAGCACTGACTCACGAGTCTTTGGTCAGGTTGGGGTACGTTGTGTTACAGAGGTTGCGAAAGAGAATGCGCCGGCTTGTCAGTATCAGTCATCTGTAAAAAACAATTAAAAAAATAATCATAATTTAAAAAATCCTACACCGCAAAGCCAAGCCTAAATCAGGGTCTCGTATAGTGTTTCTTGGTAGTCTTAAACAAATCTACACCGCGCACACACATTGAAATACATTCCATTTTGAGTTTGCATCCCAATAGTACAATGCATATACACCACAGAAGACTGAAATATAACAAAACCGTTTGACATAGAAACACCGATTTTTTTCTTATGTTGATTCATTATGAAATGATGAAACAATATTAACAACATTCCACCCATGAGGCCATTAGAGGGTGATTTGGTCATTTGTCTGCAGGAAAGGAATACGTATGATGAGTGTGTGAGGGGATGTATATTTCCTGCTGTGTACATATCGTGCGGAAGATACAGCAAATGCAGAACCGGCTGAAGTTGCAACAGAGCCTTGGGAAATCGGTGTGCATAATAGTACACCACAGAACATTGGCCGTCATTTTCTGTTAGTTTACAATTCCCAACGATTCTACGTGTTGAAATCATCGCCACCGTACCACTGACCGTACTGTACTGTACCGCTGACGTTTGTTATGTCTTGTTCTATAAAGTCTGAAAAAGACACAGCCGTTTTACCCCCTTATTATAAGCCAACCTCTTATCAAGCTACTCGACCAATCAGTGTGCTGGGTGAGCAGAGAGGCTCTGGATAGGGCAGCCCAATAGGAAACAGAAAGGTAAACAGCTATTTGCTTGTTTTTCTGCATCCTACCGATCTGTCACCTCACTGGAACACTTAGCATAGAACAAAAGGAAGTACGGCTGAGTGGGCCAAGGTCGCAATGACGTCCAGAGCCCCGTCATCAAGCAGTGGGCCTCGTTCATTTGGATGGCCAAGGCGAAATGAATAATTACGAGGGACACTCCCCTTTTAAAATTATTTTGAAGGGGGAAAAATATTGTTTTTTGTCTCTCAGTGCCAGAACATCTTCAATCACCATTACAGCAATTTACTTCTGAAGCTGAATTGAACTTGAAAATGAACCTCAATGTATCAGTGGTCATGAAACTAGGTGGTCAGCTTGACTATAGCCAACCATGTAACTGTGCTACTGCTAAACAAAGCCTTTATCTATTCACCTCGACTACAAAGGTAGACAGGCAGTATTCATTGCTATTTTATCATAGCACATGAAGGTCGTGAATGCAGTAGTAACCACTAAGATACATGGTACTAACCCAACCCTGGTGCTTTGAGACTGTTTTTTTTATACAATGGATACTTTTATAAGAGGCAGATCAAATCCAATCTATGTACTCGTAAAAAAAACACACACGGCCACATTCAAACAATCCCCTGAACCAGACAAACAGAGAGGCTTAGGCTATGTACTACACTACTTTAGACCGGGGCCCATAAGTATAGTGCGACACATAGGGAATATGTCGCCATTTGGGATGCAGACAGTGGTCTTTATCTCCATTGGTTTTACCTGTGATCATGAACAGAGTTGGCATTAGGCTAGTACCATCTGTCTGCATAACAATGCCAACCGTTAAGGCTCCCTGCGGACACACGTACTGTCCGAATGTACACAACTGCTCTAGTCTATCATCACGAGAACATCTTGTGTCTTGAGCTACCTTCATTTAACATGACGCCAACATGACTTCTAGCCCCTGAGAGAGGGTGTGTGTGTGTGTGTGTGTGTGTGTGCGTGTGCATGCGTGCGTGTATACACAGTATGTGTGTCATTCACACAAAGCTTTCAGGCATGTGAGCATTACATAACACTGTATGCTGTTAACATCAGGAGTCAGTCCCAATACCATTACAGCTGGAGTTTACAGTAACTGTCCAATGTTTCCAGATTTCTTTGGCCTTATAATTCATTACAACAAGAGTGAAATACTTTTACTTCCATTAAGTATGTTACAAAAATAAGCTGTTCTGTGTTGGAATGGGGTGGGCGTATCCCAACAACAGAATGGCGTGGGCGTATAACGGTCATTCAAAATATTTATGCGAGTAGACCGCTGATTGGCCTTCTCATCCTCCTCTGACATCATCCTCTACGAGGAAATAGCAAACATTTTTGAAACCGTCTGTTTGCGATACGTTTGAGATGGGGGGGGGTTCTCCAATTTATGCTTTGGCCACAAATACGGCCATAGGATGAGTCAACAACATTATTTGGATGTGAGTTAATAAAATCGGAACATTTACCAGTGAGATTTTCACTGGAAAGTTACTTTCACAGCCAACTGTGCATTCCCATCTTTATGACCATCAGTTACCCTCATATTGTACACTGTACATACAGGACACAGCTCATATTCATCACAGTCATCTAACTTTTACTCATCCAGGGTTGTCTCACTCAATCAGATGGCATCGACTCTGCAAGAGAACCCTGATCCTGGAGGGCAGCACGAAGAACTCTCACGTTATCTCAGTCTTAGCAACTCTGACTAAATCGTGTGGATGAAGATTTGCGCAGGAAAGTGAGTTAAGCACACATATTTTCCAAGATCATATGGGATTCAGATCTCAACCAATAAGACAGGTATGAAGCGTGCTAATTCATTTCAGAATTTCCGAATGTCTACTGTAGGTAGAGCAAACCATTTGCCATGCATAGCCTAAAATACTATTGTTACCAAGTTACAAACCACATGTTCCTATGCAGAGGAAGTGCTGTAGTTTCTAGGAGGTACATAGCGCTGAGTCTTCACAGCCCAACAACTGAGAGATACAAGTGTTGTTTTGATTCTCTCAAATGATCTTTGTGGAACAGAGGCAGGGAGTTTGTGCATTCCATTCTTCTGTTCTGAAATGGTAGCCATGAACCAGAAATGGAAGAACATTGTCTTGTACTTACTCTTCCATTTGGTCTTACTATTATTTCTGATCTGTGATGGTCTCATAAAGTAGAAACAAACAACACACACATGAACACACACACACAGAACAAACACACACTCCATCGCAATCATACAAAGAACACCCATCTGAGAACACCACCAGCAGCCAGCCCTCAGAGAGGCAGACTGAGAGTTCACCCAATCATTTCGAGATGGTTGGATGTGTAGAGAATATGTAAACACACTGACTGCAGATTCTGAATTTGGCTGTGTCCCAAATGGCTTCCTGTTCCCTTTATAGTGCACTACGTTTGAACCGGGGCCCATGAGGCTCTGAGTGTATGTGGGAGTCTGAGAAGTAGCGTTCAGAAAATGCTTTGAGAAAAAATGCCATGGTTTAACTCGCTGCTGATAATTTCACACTGCATGGTGGACTGACTGTGTATAAAGAGGGTCCATATAAGACCAATGATTTGACTGTGTTTTAGCTCTAATCCATGACCTGTTTATGACTCTCGCCAGCATTCTTTTCACATGACAGAGCTCTTCCTGTGCCCTTCTTGCCCCCTTAAGGGAGGGGACTGTGTGTGTGTGTGTGTGTGTGTGTGTGTGTGTGTGTGTGTGTGTGTGTGTGTGTGTGTGTGTACTCATGCGTGTGCTGATGTGTGTGTGCGCTGATATGTGTGACTGCAGAAAATGTCGTATCCCTATGTAATTTATCTACAAAGGCTTCAATTCATGTCCTTAATCAGAGCCTTTGAAGGCTCAATAGAAACCAACAGTCCCCCCATCTTCCACGTTTGTTTCCTTCACCCATCTCACATTCTGAGACATAAAGATGCATTCATACAGCTCTTAGAAACTACTACCTTAATAGCGGTTCCCTTCTGTCACTCTTCCTTCTTAGCCATCAGTAGTCATGGTTGTGACTCAGGAAGTCACTGCTATGTCAGAGCAAGGCAGGCAGGCACTTTAACCCACTGAGCCATACACACACCATACACAGAGCCACACAGAGTTCAGACCAGGGGAGGAGACGGGGCACACACAGACCGGTCACATCCACAGAAACTCACCCTACACCCTCTCCTCCAGCGGATATTAGTTCTCATCCCCCCCTTTCCACAGAGCAGAGGAGGAAGAGAAACAATCTATTCATCACCAGGGAGTTCTTTGGAACATAACTGCATGTCTACGTCCCAAATGGCACCCTATTCCCTACACAGTGCACTACTTTTAACCAGGGCCCATAGGATGATGGTCAAAAGTAGTGCACTATGTAGGGAACACGGTGGCATTTGGGAACAAGCCAGGAGAGTGATGGTGCTACGTGAATAGTTACGTTGCTATAAAAACACCAGAAAAAAAATCCCGCTGTGGTTTCAATAGGAGTCACAGACAGAGATCAAGTGTCTTTTAAAATGTCTCTAAAAATGCAAATCTGTCAGCTCCTAAAACATCAAACTGAGCAATGCACTTTCATTTGATGTTACGTTTAGTTTGGACAATACCTTACGCTTCCTTGCTACCTGATTATCAGGATAGGTTAGTAAACAGTGCGAACACACACACACACACACACACACACACACACACACACACACACACACACACACACACACACACACACACACACACACACACACACACACACACACACACACACACACACACACACACACACACACACACACCACACACAGAGACAAGCAGTATCCCAGGAAATGACTCCAGCAGGTCAGTATGCGAGGCAAATAATGTCAACATGCAGACTGACATAATGCCAAATGTCAACACGCCACAAACGTGTTGCAATACGTTCACTGCATATGATCAGGGAGGAGGACTGTGAACAATAAGGCACAAGAAGCAGTGCTGTGTCATGAATACAGTCACAGGTAAATGGCGTTGTTCTGTCTGACACGATAGCGTTGGGTCAGTCAACCCATTTATCTGTGACTGTATTCATGACATAACACTGCCTCATGTGCCTTGTTGCTTTTATGAAATTGAAGAAATAATTAAATATTATTATTAAAAACATATTTTGTTAACACTTCTTATGGCTGCAATCCCGTTAACGGGATGATATGACAACAGCCAGTAAAAGTGCAGGGCGCCAAATTCAAAACAGAAATCTCATAATTAAAATTCCTCAATCATACATGTATCTTATACCGTTTGAAAGGAAATCTTGTTGTTAATCCCACCACAGTGTCCGATTGCAAATATGCTTTACAGCAAAAGCACCACTAACAATTATATTAGGTCATCGCCAAGCCACAGAATAAACACAGCCATTTTTCCAAGCAAAGATGGGATTCACAAAAAGCACAAATAGAGATAAAATGAATCACTAACCTTTGATGATCTTCATCAGATGACACTCATAGGACTTCAACGTCCCACTGGTAGGATATACGTGCTTTCAGTTCATCTCATTTATTTTCCAGCAATTTAACGTTGGCTAACAGTACGGATGGCAAAGGCAGAATAGCCAGTCGTCGCCTGATCCTCACAAGGCAACCTTGATCTCTTTCCGCAAAATCTCGGTTTCTTTCTCAAGCAAATGACGGGGATGAAGGCCTGTTCGGGTGTTCGGAGTATATCCTTCCCGTGCGACTCATTAAAGAAAAATTCTTAGTCCAATTCAAGGTGAGTAATCGCTGTTCTGATGTCCAGAAGCTCTTTTCGGTCATAAGAGACGGTATCAGCAACATTATGTACGAAATAAGTTAGAAACAATGTGAAAAAACAAACAAAATAGAACAGTTGGTTAAGAGCCAATAAAAGAGCAGCCATCCTCTCCGGCGCCATATTACAACAGGGACAGCTGACACAAGCTGCATTTTCATTTGTTTGAGCTTTTTTTCAATTGGCATTTATTTGGATATGTCCATGATGTTGATGCGTGATTTTGCCTAGCTCAGAAAAAAGTTGCCTGGTCTGGTCTGGGTCTAGTCTGGGCGCTATTCACTCTCTGTGTCTGGTACAGAGACTCAAAAATCGAAAACATTGTTTTGGAGGTAGAACAGGCTTATATTAACCCCCGCTATACCAAACTAAATGCTGTTAAGATAAATGCGAGTTAAGATAAACACAAGAGATGATTCGGGCAGCAACATGAACACAATTATTCTTATGTCGGTCCAGTGACCGTTTTCAGATGGAACTGCTTTGCAGGCATAGTGTGCCAGTGATGGCCAACACACCATGGCTTGGTACGCTGCTTTTCCAATCAGCCACCAGTATCCAAACAACAAGTTTTATAATGTCGTTTCTGTAATATCAGTGACATCACCGGCGCGAACAGTTGCTGTGGATACAGTTAAACAAACAATGTTCAACGTGTCCGTATTAGGACAACCTCAGTCTCAGCAGGACTTGTTTTCAACACCATAAACACCAGTGGAGCACAACGAATTGTCGATGTCTCATCTAGCGACAAATAGGCTCAGCCTTGATGCATCTACCCACTCTTACACCAAAGAGTATATAATCACGAGTTAAGTAGGCTGAACTTATAGGTAGGGACGCAAATTAGACTTGAAAGCTTCAGTTGTCCCTGACTTTTTCAGCACGTTCAGCGGCATGGAATAACCTTTTCGTCCCATTAGGATGACATCACACAAGATACACCACTCTCCACTTCCTCCTCTTCACCAGAGAACACAGCAGATACATGATGCAGGTGAGGAACAATATAAGAGGTGGCTAGAAATCATCAACCCCACCAGTTAGGAAATTACAATTACACTCTCCATTAACACGCTGCCTGCCAATGGACTGGAACGCACTTTAATGTAATAATCACTTAAAGCCTAGTGGATGAAACTCGGCTATTCCTAATGGGGATTGTATAATCGTGCCCTCGCCTGGCCACTGGGATAATCCCGTCCCAGTGCAGAACACCGGGCTGCGTCCCAAATGGCGCCATATTCCCTGGTCACTATGATAACTTCCCTTTACCAGAGAAAACTATGTGAAAACAAAACAAACAGAGTCCGCATCCTATATGCCACTCTTTTTCCCTAGATAGTGCACTACTTTTGACCAGAGCCCTATGGACCCTGGTCAAAAGTAGTGCACTATATGGGGAATAGGGTGCCATTTGGGACGTAACCCTGAAGATAACTCAGTCCCCCTGTCTGTCCACATTCACATTGGAACACGTGCCGTTCTTCTCCCTGGATAACGCCACAACCCTGCTATGCACACACTTATTTATTTATTTGTAATGATTTTTTAAGAATAGACACCTTATGACATTTTTCATTACTTTTCATTCAAATATGGACATGTTCACTGCTGAATCTGGTGGTTTGGTGGTAGATTTGAAAACAATGAACGAACTACTTGGTTGTTCCGCGACAAATATGCTTAAAAGTCGTTACAGGGAGGGAGCCAAACATAAAACGGAAAGGATTGTAAAAACAGAACGTAAAAAAAGGCACGCGGGCTAAATGATTTAATTAGGGCTACAGCTGTGTAACCATTACTCACCAGCGTCTGACTGTGGATTACTGTGCAGTGAACCAAGGGCAATTCCAAAGTAACGTTTCTTTGTTTTTTGTTTATGCCAAACAAAAAGCGTTGATTTGAAAGTTAAAAAAACATGCAACTCTATGCACAAAGGACTACTTTGAACAATTTACACTGAACATTTGACAAAAACACATTTCCTGGAAGAACTGTGCAGATGCAAAGTTTGATAACAGAATTTCGGTAAAATGTTCATGCGACCACATTTTCCAAAAACTCTGTTACTCTGAATTACGCAGAAATAATGGGGCGTCAGCTATGACATGACACATTGAATTAGAAAAAATAACTATTTTGGTTATTGAACTACAGTAAGTGATGTGGATTTACACCCGGTAACAGAATTGCATCATGGGTCCCTGATCTGTACTACACAGAAATGCATAATTATGAACATGAATGTCCTTCTCTTCATGTTGATCTATCTAAATAGGTACACAAAGGAATAAATATGCAATATCCTATTTTGCATTTTGGGCTATTATTCTACAAACTGGCTATTATTTTAATGAGCTCCGCCCTCAAACAAAGACCAAATTTGGTTGCAACTCTGAATCAATCATAGAGGTCGATGTTTCACAAGTTTGGACATTAAAGTCCAGCACGGTAGAGCTCAGTACAGCACAGCACAGCAGGGAACAGCAGTGTAGAGATGAGTAGAGGACAAAATCTGAACCAATCATGAAAGTCTATGTTTAAGCCAAATCAAGACTGGACTAGACCAAACATCGACATCTGTGGACGTTGAATTTAAAGCTGGTCTTGACCGTACCAAAGTTCAGTACAGTAGAGTACAGTAGAGTACAATTAAGTAGAGTATAGTTCAGTACAGTACAGTAGAGTTCAGTAGAGTAGAGTACAGTACAGTATAGTTTAGTACAATACAGTACAGTACAATACAGTACATTATAGAGTACTCAGCTCTAGTATACTAGTATACTTCTGCATTGTAATACAACTTTCTAACTCCGCCCATAACTTTTGGACTTTCCCAGAAGGCCTGGAAAATTGAGTCATTTTTTCTTTTACAATTAAGACATGACTCTTCCGTTGTGCTGTAGAATTAGTGCATTTTGTATCTTGTATAATAAATTATAATCATACAGTTATACTGGATTAAGCATACATTTTCGTTAACTGTAATCTCGTTAGTTATGTTCCAACATTCCCTCCATCTTGTGCCAATATCAGTTCAAGTCCAATACGGTTTGTATAGCTTACATATGAATTAAATATTATCCCGACTTACGATTGTTCTGATGTCCAAAATATTTCAAATCTAAATTTTGTGATATAAAATGTTTAAGTTGCATGTATTTGAAAATATCTACATTGGTCAATTAAAGTTGTAATGTAAATAAATGTATTTCCTACTCCCAAGGCATTTATGGTTTATGGTTTCTATGCCTTTAGTTTTCCATGTGGACCAATTTATCCGTTGATTCTGGACAGCTATCCAAGGATTGTTCCATAAGGTTGTGTTTTTAGGGTATTGATATTGGTTTCTTGTCAAATACATTTCAGTTTCTTAATTTACTGTGTCCTACTGTGCTTTCCACACTTGTGAAACGTAGTCGTCTATGATTGGTAAAGATCTGGTCCGATCCAAACTGGGACCAAATCTAAACCAATCATGAACGTCTATGTTTGGGACCAAATCAAGCCCAGTATGGAACAAAAATCGACATCTGTGGACATTTAAATTAAAGCTGAAAAACCAAAACTATTTCTGTGGATAGGGTGGACTGATCAAATTTCAACTGCTTTTCAACGTCCGGTGCTAGTTGGCGCTCAGTGGGTAAGGATGCTGGTTACAGTAAATGGAAAGAGAGGGGGCTCATGGGTAGGTGTCAGTAAGAGGTGACATTAACTGGAGAGAGAGAGAGAGAGAGAGAGAGAGAGAGAGGGAGAGTGAAAGGGAGGGGTTGTCCAGACTGTTTTCACTTGCTTTGACCCCCAGACGACAGACAGTTATGATTTGAAAGTAACAGTATGCCAGTGGAAGGGAGGACAGTAGCAGGTGACCCAACTGTATTTTGTGACTAATATGAATTCTCATTGTAGCCAATTCAATTGCAGTAATTCCGTTACAGATTGTTCTGAAATTCCATTATCAATTTGGTAACATATATTTTTTTGTTTAATCACTTAATAAATAATTCATAAACCAAATCGATATCAGTAAAAACACTAACTAATTGTTCTGTGAACTTTCATGATCCTCCCCATCTTAAAGATACGTAGGTTTTTGGTAATCGAATTTCAAGGCAAATCATTTCTGTAAATAGAAGTGCTGATATTAGTTGGAAGGAGTCTTTACTTCAACATGATTATGTTTTGATGCATTTATAATACCTTTTAAGACTTTTTCTGCAAGATGTTTTCTATGATCCATTTTTTGGGCCGTTTGACCAGAAATCAAGGCCATTGCTTATTCCTAATATTTAGGAGAAAAAAATGGTTGGAAAATGTATGTATACCTTAATTTAAAAAAAATATAGACTCAGCTTTCATTTGACGCCGGATTTGACCTATGAATGTCACATGTTGCTGCTCATGGGTCCTTTTAAATGGGAATGACATCAACCAGGAGAGTAGAGGAAGTCACACACTCAAACACCTGCCGGCTGTCACACCCTGACCATAGTTTACTTTGTATGTTTCTATGTTTTGGTTGGTCAGGGTGTGATCTGAGTAGGGATTCTATGTTGGATGTCTTGTTTGTCTATTTCTATGTCTGGCCTGATATGGTTCTCAATCAGAGGCAGGTGTTAGTCATTGTCTCTGATTGGGAACCATATTTAGGTAGCCTGGGGTTCACTGTGTGTTTGTGGGTGATTGTTCCTGTCTCTGTGTTTTGCACCAGATAGGACTGTTTTAGGTTTTCGCACGTTTGTTGTTTTGTTAGTTTATTCGTGTACAGTTTCTTTATTAAAGTAAAATGAATAACAACTACGCTGCAATTTGGTCCACTCCTCCTTCTACAGATGAAAGCCGTGACAGAATCACCCACCACAACAGGACCAAGCGGCGTGGTAACAGGCAACAGCAACAGCAGGAGCAACAAAAGAAGGAATGGACATGGAAGGACGAATTAGACGGAGAAGGACCCTGGGCTCAGCCTGGAGAATATCGCCGTCCCAAAGAATAACTGGAGGCGAAGAAAGCGGAGATCGCCGGTATGAGGAGGCAGCACGGCGACGCGGTTGGAAGCCCGAGAGTCAGCCCCAAAAATGTATTGGGGGGGGGGGCTCAGGGAGAGTGTGGCAGAGTCAGGAGTCAGACCTGAGCCAACTCTCCCTGTTTAAATTGAGGAGCCAAGGAGGAGACCAGAACCAGAGCCGGTGTTGGAGGTGAGCGAAACAGAGACTGTGAAGGAGTTAATGGGGAAATTGGAGGAGAGAGTAATGAGGGAGTTGCTGTGTTGGTATGGAATTCGCCCGACGGAGCGTGTCGGTGATTTGATGGCACCTGGGTCAGCGCTCCATACTCGTCCTGAGGTGCGTGTTAGTCGGCTGGTGAAGTTGGTGCCAGCCTCACGCACCAGGCCTCCTGTGCACCTCCCTAGCCTTGCACGTCCTGTGCCAGCACTGCTCTCAAGATCTCCAGTACGCCTTCACGGTCTAGCCCATCCTGTGCCACCTCCACACACCAGCCCTCCAATGGCAGCTCGCCGCACCAGGCTTCCTGTGCGTGTCCTCGGCCCAGTACCACCAGTGCCAGCACCACGCATCAGGCCTACAGTGCGCCTCTCCTCTCCTGCGCTGCCGGAGTCTCCCGCCTGTTCAGCGCAGCCAGAGCCTTCCTCCTCTACAGCGCTGCCAGAGTCTCCCGCCTGTTTAGCGCTGCCAGAGCCTTCCGCCTCTACAGCGTTGCCGGAGTCTCCTGCCTGTTTAGCGCAGCCAGAGCTGCCAGTCTGCATGGTGCAGCCAGAGATGCCAGTCTGCATGGAGCAGCCAGAGCTGCCAGTCTGCATGGAGCAGCCAGAGCTGCCAGTCTGCATGGAGCAGCCAGAGCTGCCAGTCTGCATGGAGCATCCAGAGCTGCCAGTCTGCATGGAGCATCCAGAGCTGCCAGTCTGCATGGAGCAGCCAGAGATGTCAGTCTGCATGGAGCAGCCAGAGCTGTCAGTCTTCATGGAACAGCCAGAGCTGCCAGTCTGCATGGAGCTGCCAGTCTGCAAGGAAGTGCCAGGCTGCAAGGAGCTGCCAGAGCTGCCAGTCTGCATGGAGCAGCCAGAGTTGCCAGTCTGCATGGAGCAGCCAGAGCTGCCAGTCTGCATGGAGCAGCCAGAGATGTCTGTCTGCATGGAGCAGCCAGAGATGTCAGTCTGCATGGAGCAGCCAGAGCTGTCAGTCTGCATGGAGCAGCCAGAGCTGTCAGTCTTCATGGAACAGCCAGAGCTGCCAGTCTGCATGGAGCTGCCAGTCTGCAAGGAGCTGCCAGGCTGCAAGGAGCTGCCAGAGCTGCCAGTCTGCATGGAGCAGCCAGAGCTGCCAGTCTGCATGGAGCAGTCAGAGCTGCCAGTCTGCATGGAGCAGCCAGAGCTGCCAGTCTGCATGGAGCAGCCAGAGCCGCCAGTCTGCATGGAGCAGCCAGAGCTGTCAGTCTGCATGGAGCAGCGAGAGCTGTCAGTCTGCATGGAGTAGCCAGAGATGTCAGTCTTCATGGAACAGCCAGAGCTGCCAGACTGCATGGAGCTGCCAGTCTGCAAGGAGCTGCCAGTCTGCAAGGAGCTGCCAGTCTGCAAGGAGCCGCCAGAGCTGCCAGTCTGCAAGAAGCCGCCAGAGCTGCCAGTCAGCATGGAGCAGCCAGAGCCGCCAGTCAGCATGGAGCAGCCAGAGCTGCCAGTCAGCATGGAGCAGCCAGAGCCGTCAGTCTGCCAGGAACTGCCAGTCAGCCAGACTCCTCCAGATCCGCCAATCTGCCAGACTCTTCCAGATCCGCCAGTCAGCCAGGATCTGCCAGAGTCTCCCGCCTGTCCAGCGCTGCTGCCGGAGTCTCCCGCCTGTCCAGCGCTGCTGCCGGAGTCTCCCGCCTGTCCGGCACTGCTTCCAGAGTCTGAAGAGCCCCTCTGTCCCGAGCTGCCCCTCTGTCCCGAGCTGCCCCTCTGTCCCGAGCTGCCCCTCTGTCCCGTGTTATTAAGTAGGGTTGCCGTGGCTAGGAGGTCACAGAAGCGGACAAGGTGGGGGAAGACTACGGTGAAGTGGGGGCCACGTCCAGCACCAGAGCCGCCACCGCGGACAGATGCCCACCCAGACCCTCCCCGATAGGTTCAGGTTTTGCGGCCGGAGTCCGCACCTTGGGGGGGGGTACTGTCACACCCTGACCATAGTTTCTATGTTTTGGTTGGTCAGGGTGTGATCTGAGTGGGCATTCTATGTTGGATGTCTTGTTTGTCTATTTCTATGTCTGGCCTGATATGGTTCTCAATCAGAGGCAAGTGTTGGTCATTGTCTCTGATTGGGAACCATATTTAGGTAGCCTGGGTTTCACTGTGTGTTTGTGGGTGATTGTTCCTGTCTCTGTGTTTTGTACCAGATAGGACTGTTTTAGGTTTTCGCACGTTTGTTGTTTTGTTAGTTTATTCGTGTACAGTTTCTTTATTAAAGTAAAATGAATAACAACCACGCTGCATTTTGGTCCACTCCTCCTTCTACAGATGAAAGCCGTGACACCGGCCAAAAAAACATCAGCAAACACTGGGCTTCCAGAGGCTTACAATCAACCCCAGAGGGAGCGCATATACATCCCAGTTAGGCGAGATAAAGCTTTTAATTAAACTGCTTTTTGAGGCAATTTGGGACAGTTTTTCCAATTCATAAGCCAAAAACCCAATATCTCCCTCCCTTTGCAGACGAGAAACTCTTGGAAAAACATGCCTCAAATGGTAGGTTAAACTGCGCACAGTATAATCAAATCTTAATTACTTTGCTCTCGGAAGGGATGATCACTTGCATTATGGTATAGGAAACGAGTATGTCATATCAGTACATGTTTGTGTCCCAAATGGCACCCTATTCCCTATACAGTGCACCACTTTTGACCAGGGTGCCCATAGGGCTCTTGTCAAAAATAGTGCACTATGTAAGGAATAGGGTGCCATTCGGGACGTAGCCATTGACATTAAACACTTAGGGGAGAGTCACATTCAGAGAAGGTTATATTAAGGCTGATCACATGCACAGGGATAACTCTCCCTTAAGCAAGCTGACCAATGACGGATCATACATCTGGCTGTTCTATTGACCAGATGAGAGCCTTGGTCTCTGAGGCTGGTAAACTGCAGCCATATGCATTAGATCTCTCGATCTCTCTCTCTCTCTCTCTCTCTCTCTCTCTCGCTCTCTCGCTCTCTCTCGCTCTGAGAGATAAGGACAACAAAAGGCCTGGCTCGTCCTGTAAAAAGCAATTGATTTAAAATAATATTATTTTCAGACCGGGAGGGGTTGATTCCACAATAGTGCCGTTGTCAGACTATGAGTCTAAAATAGTGAGGGCATTCTACAGTGGGAGATACTGTACATTAAGGCACACACACAGTGCATATAGTGTACTGCCATTAAGTGTAGGTCAAATCAAAGTCAAGCTTCTGGGCATGGCGTAGCCTATTGGACTTAAGCAAGCACACTTAAGCAAAACAGATCATATGAAAAGTGATGCACTGTTATCAATTAAAAGCATCAGCAAGACACACACCACATCACTGTTCTGTTCCTCATCGGCCAGGTCAATGTTTGTCCCTCCAGCCCTCACAATGAGCTTGAAATTGACGCCAGTCAAATCCTATGTTCTCCTTCCTCATGTGGGAAGCTATCAGTAAGCCAAACTGATATTTCCTCATGTGAGGTGGTGAGGCCAGCAGGGTTGTTGCAATTAAACCTAAAGGACAAAACAGACCGCACCAACAAACTGTTATAAGCAGAGGGAGGCTGTCCTTTCGGCGTCTGACCACAGAGAATATTGCGGACATGATTTTCTGATCATATCCCGATGATTCTACATGTTGACTCGAACCATTCGTCAACACCCAGCAAGTGATCTACTGTGCAAGGTTCGTTACGGTGTGTCTTTTCCTTTAGGGCCCTGTTTCAGAGGGCTGAACAGAATCCACATACTGTAGATTTCCTATTGGACAATCAGTGGGCATCTCCACGTCCTAGTTCCGTACTGGACAGACCCCGCTGTATCAGTATGATTCACAATAAGAAGCACAGAGATGTTGACAGCCAGCTACGCCTTAGGGAATGTTAAACTGAATACATAGTGTTGGCTACTGAGACAACTAAGATAACACAATTCTATTTCAGAGTGTTTGAGTCGACTACTCAGAAACACGCTTTTGCATAACTCCAAAGGTCCTTGGCTATTTTTACACTGTATTGTACTGAAGACTATTCCTGTTTCTTTTCGCAGTAAGGGACAAAAGGCTTTCAACGTAGACAAAACGGCACTGTCTGACAGGGACTTTCTGAAAAGAGAGAAGATACAGTTGAAGTCTGAAGTTTACATACACTTAGGTTGGAGTCATTAAAACTCGTTTTTTAACCACTCCACAGATGTCTTATTAACAAACTATAGTTTTGGCTAGTCGGTTAGGATGTCTACTTTGTGCGTGACACAAGTAATCTTTCCAAAAATTGTTTACAGACAGATTATTTCACTGTATCACAATTCTAGTGGGTCAGATGTTTACAGACACTAAGTTGACTGTGCCTTTAAACAACTTAGAAAATTCTAGAAAATTATGTAATGGCTTTAGAAGCTTCTGATAGGCTAATTGACATAATTTGAGTTAATTGGAGGTGTACCTGTAGATGTAATTCAAGGCCTACCTTCAAACTCAGTGCCTCTTTGCTTGACATCATGGGAAAATCAAAAGAAATCAGCCAAGACCTCAGAAAAAACATTGTAGAATGTGGTTCATCCTTGGGAGCAATTTCCTAACTCCTAAAGGTACCACGTTCAACTGAACAAACAATCGTACGAAAGTATAAACACCATGTGATCACGCAGCCATCATACCGCTCAGGAAGGAGACCCATTCTGTCTCCTAGAGATGAACACACTTTGGTGTGAAAAGTGCAAATCAATCCCAGAACAACAGCAAAGGACATTGTGAAGATGAGTCCTATATCGACATAACCTGTTTACAGACAGGCTGCTCAGCAAGGAAAAAGCCACTGCTCCAAAACCACCATAAAAAGCCACACTACAGTTTTTCTAACTGCACATGGTGTCACGCCCTGGTCGAAGTATATTGTGTTTGTCTGCATTTATTTGTCTGCATTTATTCTTTGAGTATTTCGTGGGTGATTGTTCCTGTCTCTGTGTTTGTTGTCACCAGATAGGCTGTATAGGTTTTCACGTTCCGTTTGTTGTTTTTGTATTATTCATCTTTTTCATCTTCATTAAACATGTATCAAGAATACAATGCTGCATTTTGGTCCGACTCTCTTCCACCAGACGAGAACCGTTACAGAATCACCCACCACAACGGGACCAAGCGGCGTGGTAACAGGCAACAGCAACAGCAGGAGAAACATAATAAGGATTTCTGGACTTGGGAGGAAATCCTAAACGGAGAAGGACCCTGGGCTCAGCCTGGAGAATATCGCCGCCCCAAAGAAAATCAAATCAAATCAAATTGTATTTGTCACATACACATGGTTAGCAGATGTTAATGCGAGTGTAGCGAAATGCTTGTGCTTCCAGTTCCGACAATGCAGTAATAACCAACAAGTAATCTAACTAACAATTCCAAAACTAATTTCTTATACACAGTGTAAGGGGATAAAGAATATGTACATAAAGATATGAATGAGTGATGGTGCAGAGCAGCATAGGCAAGATACAGTAGATGGTATCGAGTACAGTATATACATATGAGATGAGTATGTAAACAAAGTGGCATAGTTAAAGTGGCTAGTGATGCATGTATTACATAAGGATGCAGTAGATGATAGAGTACAGTGTATACGTATACATATGAGATGATTAATAATGTAGGATATGTAAACATTATATTAGGTAGCATTGTTTAAAGTGGCTAGTGATATATTTACATCATTTCCCATCAATTCCCATTATTGAAGTGGCTGGAGTTGAGTCAGTGTGTTGGCAGCAGCCACTCAATGTTAGTGGTTGCTGTTTAACAGTCTGATGGCCTTGAGATAGAAGCTGTTTTTCAGTCTCTCGGTCCCAGCTTTGATGCACCTGTACTGACCTCGCCTTCTGGATGATAGCGGGGTGAACAGGCAGTGGCTCGAGTGGGTGTTGTCCTTGATGATCTTTATGGCCTTCCTGTAACATCGGGTGGTGTAGGTGTCCTGGAGGGCAGGTAGTTTGCCCCCGGTGATACGTTGTGCAGACCTCACTACCCTCTGGAGAGCCTTACGGTTGTGGGCGGAGCAGTTGCCGTACCAGGCGGTGATACAGCCCGCCAGGATGCTCTCGATTGTGCATCTGTAGAAGTTTGTGAGTGCTTTTGGTGACAAGCCGAATTTCTTCAGCCTCCTGAGGTTGAAGAGGCGCTGCTGCGCCTTCTTCACGATGCTGTCTGTGTGAGTGGACCAATTCAGTTTGTCTGTGATGTGTATGCCGAGGAACTTAAAACTTACTACCCTCTCCACTACTGTTCCATCGATGTGGATAGGGGGTGTTCCCTCTGCTGTTTCCTGAAGTCCACAATCATCTCCTTAGTTTTGTTGACGTTGAGTGTGAGGTTATTGTCCTGACACCACACTCCGAGGGCCCTCACCTCCTCCCTGTAGGCCGTCTCGTCGTTGTTGGTAATCAAGCTTACCACTGTTGTGTCGTCTGCAAACTTGATGATTGAGTTGGAGGCGTGCGTTGCCGCGCAGTCGTGGGTGAACAGGGAGTACAGGAGAGGGCTCAGAACGCACCCTTGTGGGGCCCCAGTGTTGAGGATCAGCGGGGTGGAGATGTTGTTGCCTACCCTCACCACCTGGGGGCGGCCCTTCAGGAAGTCCAGTACCCAGTTGCACAGGGCGGGGTTGAGACCCAAGGTCTCGAGCTTGATGACGAGCTTGGAGGGTACTATGGTGTTAAATGCCGAGCTGTAGTCGATGAACAGCATTCTCACATAGGTATTCCTCTTGTCCAGATGGGTTAGGGCAGTGTTCAGTGTGGTTGAGATTGCGTCGTCTGTGGACCTATTTGGGCGGTAGGCAAATTGGAGTGGGTCTAGGGTGTCAGGTAGGGTGGAGGTGATATGGTCCTTGACTAGTCTCTCAAAGCACTTCATGATGACGGCAGTGAGTGCTACGGGGCGGTAGTCGTTTAGCTGTAAGAAGAACTGGAGGCGACGAAAGCGGAGAGGCGCCGGTATGAAGAGGCAGCACTGCGACGCGGTTGGAAGCCCGAGAGTCAGCCCCAAATAATTCTTGGGGGGGGGGCTCAGGGAGTGTGGCAAAGTCAGGAGTCAGACCTGAGCCAACTCTCCCTGTTTATCGTGAGGAGCCAAGGAGGAGACCAGAACCAGAGCCGGTGTTGGAGGTGAGCGAAGCAGAGACTATGAAGGAGTTAATGGGGAAATTGGAGGAGAGAGTAATGAGGGAGTTGCTGTGTTGGTGCTTTAAGCATGATATTCGCCCGACGGAGCGTGTCGGGGATTTGATGGCACCTGGCTCAGCGCTCCATACTCGTCCTGAGGTGCGTGTTAGTTGGCTGGTGAAGATGGTGCCAGCCTCACGCACCAGGCCTCCTGTGCACCTCCCTAGCCTTGCACGTCCTGTGCCAGCACTGCTCTCAAGATCTCCAGTACGCCTTCACGGTCTAGCCCATCCTGTGTCAGCTCCACACACCAGTCCTCCGGTGGCAGCTCCCCGCACCAGGCTTCCTGTGCGTGTGCTCGGCCCAGTACCACCAGTGCCAGCACCACGCATCAGGCCTACAGTGCGCCTCGCCTCTCCAGCGCTGCCGGAGCCTTTCTCCTCTCCTGCGCTGCCAGAGTCTCCCGCCTGTTCAGCGCTGCCGGAGCCTTTCTCCTCTCCTGCGCTGCCGGAGTCTCCCGCCTGTTCAGCGCTGCCAGAGCCTTTCTCCTCTCCTGCGCTGCCGGAGTCTCCCGCCTGTTCAGCGCAGCCAGAGCCTTCCTCCTCTACAGCGCTGCTGGAGTCTCCTGCCTGTTCAGCGCAGCCAGAGCTGCCAGCCTGCATGGAGCAACCAGAGCTGCCAGTCTGCATGGAGCAGCCAGAGCTGCCAGTCTGCATGGAGCAGCCAGATCTGTCAGTCTGTATGGAGCAGCCAGAGCTGCCAGTCTGCATGGAGCAGCCAGAGCTGTCAGTCTGCATGGAGCAGCCAGAGCTGCCAGTCTGCATGGAGCAGTCAGAGCTGCCAGTCTGCATGGAGCAGTCAGTCTGCAAGGAGCTGTCAGTCTGCAAGGAGCTGCCAGTCTGCAAGGAGCTGCCAGTCTGCAAGGAGCTGCCAGTCTGCAAGAAGCCGCCAGAGCTGTCAGTCTACATGGAGCAGCCAGAGCCGCCAGTCAGCATGGAGCAGCCAGAGCCGCCAGTCAGCATGGAGCAGCCAGATCCGTCAGTCTGCCAGGATCCGCCAGTCAGCCAGACTCTTCCAGATCCGCCAGTCAGCCAGAC
Source organism: Oncorhynchus masou masou (assembly GCF_036934945.1). NCBI lineage: Eukaryota > Metazoa > Chordata > Actinopteri > Salmoniformes > Salmonidae > Oncorhynchus > Oncorhynchus masou. The sequence goes on from NC_088227.1 coordinate 9,408,481, forward strand.
TCTTCCAGATCTGCCAGTCAGCCAGACTCTTCCAGATCTGCCAGTCAACCAGACTCTTCCAGATCCGCCAGTCAACCAGACTCTTCCAGATCCGCCAGTCAACCAGACTCTTCCAGATCTGCCAGTCAACCAGACTCTTCCAGATCCGCCAGTCAACCAGACTCTTCCAGATCTGCTAGTCAGCCAGACTCTTCCAGAACCACCAGCCAGCCAGGATCTGCCGGTTCCAACTACCTGCCTGAGCTTCCTCTCAGTGCTGAGCTTCCTCGCAGTGCTGAGCTTCCCCTCAGTCCCGAGCTTCCCCTCAGTCCCGAGCTACCTCTCAGTCCCGAGCCCCGAGCTGCCCCTCAGTCCCGAGCTGCCCCTCAGTCCCGAGCTGCCCCTCAGTCCCGAGCTGCCCCTCAGTCCAGTGGGGTTCTGGGGGAGGACTACTAGGCCATGGTCGGCGGCGAGGATGGACTATCTTAGGACGCGAGGAGGAGGTACTAAAACATTGATAGAGTAGGGTCCACGTCCCGCGCCGGAGCCGCCACCATGGACAGACGCCCACCCGGACCCTTCCCTATTGTTTTGATGTGCGTCCGGGAGTCCGCACCTTAGGGGGGGGGGGTTCTGTCACGCCCTGGTCGAAGTATATTGTGTTTGTCTGCATTTATTTGGTCAGGCCAGGGTGTGACATGGGTTTTTTGTGGTGTGTTTTGTCTTGGAGGTGTATAGCATAGTCTATGGCTGCCTGAGGCGGTTCTCAATCAGAGTCAGGTGATTATCGTTGTCTCTGATTGGGAACCATATTTAGGCAGCCATATTCTTTGAGTATTTCGTGGGTGATTGTTCCTGTCTCTGTGTTTGTTGTCACCAGATAGGCTGTATAGGTTTTCACGTTCCGTTTGTTGTTTTTGTATTATTAGTTTTTTTCATCGTCATTAAACATGTATCAAGAATACCATGCTGCATTTTGGTCCGACTCTCTTCCACCAGACGAAAGCCGTTACACATGGGGACTAATATCTGACTTTTTGGAGAAATATCCTCTGGTCTGGTGGAACAAAAATAGAACTGTTTAGCCACAATGACCATCGTTATGTTTGGAAGAAAAGGGGGGAGGCTTGCAAGCCGAAGAACACCATCTCAACCCGTGAAGCACGGGGGTGGCAGCACCATGTTGTGGGGGTCCTTTGCTGCAGGAGGGACTGCTGCACTTCACAAAATAGATGGCTTCATGAGGAAGGAAAATTATGTGGATATATTGAAGCAACATCTCAAGACATCAGTCAGAAAGTTAAAGCTTGGTCGCAAATGGGTCCTCCATATGGACAATGACCCCAAGCATACTTCCAAAGTTGTGGCAAAATGGCTTAAGGACAACAAAGTCAAGGTATTGGAATGGCCATCACAAAGCCCTGACCGCAATCCCATAGAAAATTTGTGGGCAGAACTGAAAAAGCGTGTGCGAGCAATGAGGCCTACCAACCTGACTCAGTTACACCAGCTCTGTCAGGAGGAATTGGCCAGAATTCACCCAACTTATTGTGGGAAGCTTGTGGAAGGCTACACAAAACATTTGATCCAAGTTAAACAATTTAAAGGCAATGCTACCAAATACTAACTGAGTGTATGTAAACTTCTGAACCACTGGGAATGTGATGAAAGAAATAAAAGCTGAAATAAATCATTCTCTCTACTATTATTCTGACATTTCAAATTCTTAAAATAAAGTGGTGATAATCACTGACCTAAGACAGGGAATTTTTACTGAAAAACTGAGTTTAAATGTATTTGGCTAAGGTGTATGTAAACTTCCGACTTCAACTATATATCCTACAGCAGTACTTCAGGGTCTGTGTTAGTTAAAGACTCACTGGCAATATTTAACCACATGGCACCCTATACCCCTACTGTCTCTGGTCAAAAGTAGTGCACTGAAAAGATAATAGGGTGCCATTTAGGACACTACGTTGCCTGTCACTAAACCCATGAATCAAATATTGCGCGTGCCCAATCCACACGGTCCACACCATGTGAGAACCAATGGTGGAAGGCAGAGACCCCCACAATACAGACACACATACATGGATGTCACTTTTCTCCTTTCTAGAAATACTATTGGGGCACAGTCGAAGGAGCTCAGTAAAAAGGAAGTGGTCTTTGCAGACAGGAAGTCGAAATATAATGTTCACATGGAGCAACTCTTTTAGTTTATTGTGGAAGACAGAATATTTCCGAAAGACAAATTCACTGATAATAACAAAAACAACTAAGAGGAAGAACATACACAATGTAGACTTCATGAGAGTAGAAGATGGCTTTATTCTCATTGGTTTACATTTAATTGAATTAGTTCCATTTAGTGTGGATACCACCAGTATTTTATCTGGAAATTCCTCAGTAACACTTTATTTGGATACTCCGTCTGTACTTGCTCAACAGACTATCTACAGACTACCGGTAACATTACAACTAACTATCTACTAACCCTAACCCTAACCTTAACGCTTATCCTAACCCTAAGCATAACCATTACCCTAACCATTATTCTAAACCTAACCCTAACTCTAACCGTAACCTTAACAAGCAGTTGCTTATCAACAGATAGTATGGCCATCTGAAGAGCAGATCTGGAATATCCAAATAAAGTGTGTCCAAAAAACGCTTTACGTTCCGCCTGACTTTTATGTGGCCCTTTTACGTACCTTCGATGACACTTATACAGAACTTCAAAATGTCATAACTCCGGTACCTTCACAATTCATTTAGTGTCTGTCCCAAATGTCACCCTAGTCTCTATGTAGTGCACTACTTTTGGGCAGGGTCTATAGGGGAATAAAGGGGAATAGGGTGCCGTTTGGGACACTACCTCAGACGTCCAAACCAGAGATCCCACTGCCGGCCTTACATGGTCTAACATATCACACACGGCTCACATTACATAGTCTGAATAGGGATTTCAGACGAGTTCCAAGCCCCTCAGCAGTTTCCTCCATAAAACAGGTCACCCCCTTCCCTGTATACAGATGTAGGATCTTAATTTGATCACTCTATTGCAGGAGAACTTTCCTGCAATGCAGCAAATTTAAAATGTATCAATCCCTACAAAAACTATCCAGGAATTATAATCCACATAATAATTCACATTTCCAGTTGCTTCAGGATTATATTCCTTCTGTAACAAACTGGCTCAAGTTAAGATGCTACAGCTGTAGTACACTACTTTTGACCAGAGCTCTGGTCAAAAGTAGTACACTCTATAGGTAATAGGGTACCATTTGGGATGCAGCCAGGCCAGGGATGTTAAGGAAGGCCCAAGGCTCATACAGAGATCGAAGCCCTTAAAACTGAATATATTCTTCAGGAATGTGACAACGACCCTTGCCTGTCCAATGAAGAGGGAGTATGTCAACATAGTCGGACGTAGATCTGTTAGCGTGGCTAGTGCTTAACCTTCCTGAACATTAGCAGGTCGCACTAACGCATTGAACTAGAGCTAGAACGGACAGAGAATCCCACCAAGCACAATCATCCATTCTGGGGATCATGCTAAGTAACAGGAAAGAACATCACAAAAACTGAACAATGAAAACCTGCTCAACTGATTTCACCAAATCCCCCAGAGCTCTATATGTACTCTATTGCCCCTGAACAAGGCAGTTAATCCACTGTTCCTAGGCCGTCATTGAAAATAAGAATTTGTTCTTAACTGACTTGCCTAGTTAAATAAAGGTAAAAAAATATATTTAAAAAATATCATGATTTGTGGAAATGATAAAATAATAGTGCCTCCGTCAGTATTAGGCCTGGTTTATTAATAAAAAGGGCAATCATAAAAGTTTATAGAAATCATTAGGAACCATGCAATGGTACTAAACAAAATGCTCAAAGAAAGGTAATTCCATTGTAATTCTTATTCTCCAACATACAAGGAGCAGTAGCATCATCGATGAATTAAAGCGTAGAGAGATTCCAGATTGCCCCCCGTGAACTGGCTCTAATAATACAAGCTCAGTCGCAACCAGAGTCATCACAATCAGCTGCCATTTGCACTTATCTAATCTTGATAATACGCCCTAAGAGACACGTTATTCTCTATGGGCCATCCCTGAATTGAATATGGTCTGCAGGGTGAACTGTCCCTCTCTTTCTCGCTCTCTCTTTCTCTCTCTCCCTCCGGCCCTCTCTCTCTTGCTCGCTCTCTCGCTCTATCCCACTCTCTCTCCCTCTCTCTCGCTTTCATCTTTGCTCTTCAATCCACCTATTCCCTATAATAATGCACTACTTTTTTTACCAGAGCCTATTGAAAAGGTGGTATTCATAAGAGAGAGAAGGAGCTCGGTCATGTTCATACAATGACACCACACCATCAGATGCAGTTACAGGACTAATGAGAAATTGGGATAGAGAGAACTTCATCAAGGAAGTACAAACCAGGATCTGATGTAGTATCTTGATTTGAGCCAGTTTGCTACAGCAGGGAAATAATCCTGCAGAAACAGGAAATGTGAAATATTATGTGGATTATAATGTAGGGGTTGACACATTTTTCATTTGGGCAAATCAAGTCTGTCATTTTAAAGTTAGAAGCCTTTTTTACACCTTAATTACACTGCAGGTTGTGCAGGACAATTCTCGGCAACAAAATGGTGATCAAATTAAGATCCTGCATCTGTAGTTAAATCGTTGTTCTCTCTGCTGTTCCAGTCTTGTCCTGTGCACTGGCTGAAACAAATGATTAGCCTGTGGTACTTTGAGCAGGAATCACATACTCAGCTCCACATGCAGGAGTGGGGGAGGGGGGTGGGTGGTCAGTCATTCATACACCAACAGCATAGTTCCATGGCTCCAGTCACCTTGACATGTCATTCATGTCACACAATGCATGTGGTCGAATAACGGCCATAATAACAAAGCCGGAATTATGGAAGTTACTTAGTATATAACATATTAACAACTCATGTCATAGGGTTTAAAAAATAATACAGCTTGGTCCAAAGACTTGCTGGACTTCCCCTATACAATAATCAGGTGTAGGAAGAGCTCCCTGAGCATTTGATAACGAAGAACACAAAAAGACACCATTGGTGACCATTATTATTGCATTCATTGGCAAGGAGCCATTACTCCAGGACCAATTTAACTGGCTCACGCTAAACAAGACCTGCGCCTCAACCTGAGGGCTGATACTCTATAAGCCCTTGTGCTTAATGGGGGCTGCACAAAAAGACCCTAGAATAATATCGCCATTAGCCATTGGTTTTCAGTACTGACGAAAATGATGGTGAAGGATGACGACCTCTGAACCACAGCGATAGAATGATGCGATGGAGTGAATCATTACAGTTCTAGTACATTCTAATTCTTTAGTTCCAACACTGGGTTAAGAGTTTGCAAGACAGACCGATCTTTTTATTAGAGCAAAGTGCATTTGTTTGGACATTAAGGAATAGGTCAGCAATCTGCAATTCAGTTCCTTTTGCTCAATTGCACTTCGTGGTAAGCAGATCTAAAATGCTGTTATACATTAATGAAAAATATAATCAGTGGTAAACGCTGTAAGCAGATTATTTTCCCCTCGTTCTGAGTAAGTCACTCTATTTCATGCTCTTCATATACTGTCGCATTTGAATGGCTGATAGAGGAATTGAATGGCCAGAATCTGATTTACTTCTCCCCCACTCTTGCAACAATCATCAACTGACTTAGCAGTTGTAGATAGCCTCAAGGAAATTCCAAAACACACAACGTGGGTAAAAAACCTGTCTTGGCCCTTCTCACCTGTCGGCCCCCCTCCCTCTAAATTCGGACAAAAAAAACAATATTTTTAACACACTACCATCTCTCTGTCTGCGGCCTGCAGCGTACATCAACCTGGAGCTGTGTTGTGTGACAGGACAGGGAGGCCGGGGGTGACTACGGAGCAGGGCAGGCAGAGGCGGCCCTGGACAATATGGCGGCCTGCAGGGGAGGGGAACTTCCCCACTGGCTTCCTGGACCCCCCGGGGACAGTCCCTGTTCCCCTCCACCCCTCCTACAGGATCACAAATATTACATGGCCTGACCTACAGTCAATATAGTCCCGGAGTTTCAATACTCCCACACTGGGGTAGCGTCACAAATGGCACCCTATTCACTACTTTTGACCAGGGCCCATCGGGCTCGTATTCTCTGAAAGTGAAGTGGTGAGAGAGTTTATAAGCATCTCTTTCTGGTATGAACCACCATCATTAATGTGATGAAGTTGTATTGTTGACCCAGATAATATGGATAGTGGATATACACTCCACTATGTATTTATTTGGACAGTGAAGCTACAACTTTTAATTTGGCTCTATACTCCAGCATTTTGGACATGAGATCAAATGTTTTATAAGAGGCGGGGGGAAAAATGAACGTTTAGTCCGCCCATTTGGTCCCATATTCCTAGCACGCAATGACTAAATTAAGTTTGTGACTTCATTTGCAGTTTGTTCGGATTGTGTTGTGCCGTATAGAAATGAATGTTAAATAATGTACTGTGTCATTTTGGAGTCCATTTTATTGTAAATAAGTATAGAATAAGTTTTGGAACACTTCTACATTAATGTGGATGCTACTACCATGATTATGGATAACATGAATTGTGAATAATGATGAAATGATGAGTGAGGAAGTTACAGAGGCATAAATATCATATGCTAACCTCTGTTATTTGTAACAGTGAGAGGTTAGCAAGACTTTTTTTGGTACTTTTTACCCCTTTTTCGTGATATCCAATTGGTAGTTACAGTCTTGTCCCATCGCATGGCTATCTCGTACGGATTCGGGATAGCCATGCGTCCCCCGAAACACGACCCTGCCAAGCCGCACTGCTCGCTTAACCCAGAAGCCAGTCGCACCAATGTGTCGGAGGAAATACCGTACAACTGGTGACCGAGGTCAGCATGCATGCGCACAACCCGCCACAAGGAGTCGCTAGAGCACGATGAGACAAGGACATCCCGGCCGGCAAAACCCTCCCCTAACCCGGACGATGCTGGGCCAATTGTGCACCGCCTCATGGGTCTCCCTGTATCGCGACCGGCTGCGACGCAGCCTAGGATCGAACCCGGGTCTTTAGTGATGCCTCTAGACCGCTGCGCCACTCGGGACGCCTTGAGGTTAGCATGTTTTGAGGAGAGGATCTTTGTGCATCTATAACTTTCTCACTCATCATTATTCACGATTCGTGCATGATTATCCGTAACCATGGTAGCATCCACATGAATGTAGAAGTGTTCAGAAACATTCTATTCTTATTTCATGCCTTCTATACTAGATGTAAGGGTATTGTTTAGTGCAAGATTGAAGGCCAAGCAACCTCATTGTCCACTCTTTCACCATATCCATGCAGTTATATGATATACACTGTATGTTTAGATTGAGGAAGAGAAAATATGTGATGTTGCACTACTATGAACCATGTTATGTTACAAAGCTTTCCTTTGGTTTCCCTTGTGAAATCTAACACGGCCATTAAAAAAACAGAAAAAGAAGTGAGAGTGAGTTTTACCTACATGCATTTCAGTTGTGTCATTGCTGTCGCGTCAGTCAACCATCATCATGTTTCTGCCCTTACTCAAGAACCATACCAGAAAAAAACTGTGTTTTACATTATTCTGTATAATTGTTACACAAAGACAAACTGCGAATGGTAACCAGTGAATATGTAGTTGAGTAATGTAGTGTACCCTGGTGATAAAGCCCTCTACAGCGAGCTCCAAAAGTATTGGGACAATGAAAATGTCTGTTGTTTTGGATCTGTACTCCAGTATTTTGGATTTGAAATGATACAATGACTGTGATGTTAAGCTTCATTTTAAGGGTAATTTCATCCATATCGGGTGAACCGTTTAGAAAGTACAGCACTTTTTGTACATAGTCCCCCCCCCCCCCCATTTTAGGGTACCAAAAGAATTGGGACAAATTCACTTAATTAAATGTAGCTTACAGGAAAAAGTGAATATGTTGTTGAGTAATGTAGTGTACTCTGGTGTGCATACCGTGTCTTCCGTTTTTCATTGTCTACCACAGTATTTCAATGTATTGCAAAGACAGGAGGGAGAAACTGCCTCTCAGCTAAACAACCACTGGAGCATCTATTGTGTGCAAAACACAAGTGTCACATTCATAGCAGAAACTTAAACACAAGATAACACATGTGAAAACCACAACTATATACTGTTGCTCTCTTTTCATCAAATGCATCTTTTTTTTCCCCACACTGGTGCTAGTTTTATAATATAAACTGGGTGGTTCGAGCCCTGAATGCTGATTGGCTGACAGCTGTGTTATATCAGACCGTATACCATGGGTAGGCCAAAACATTTATTTTTACTGTTCTAATTACGTTGGTAACCAGTTTATGATAGCAATAAGGCACCTCGGGGGGGTTGTGGTATATGGCCAATATACCACTGCTAAGGGCTGTGCTGCGCCGTGTCTAAGAAAATCCATTAGCCGTGGCTATATAACACACCTCCTCGGGCCTTATTGCTTAAATATAATGCCACACGTCATGGTATAATACAACACATGTTTACGGTCTACAAAACAGTAATTACTACAAAAACAGTGCAAATGTGAGCCGTGAAACCCTTGGAAACCAACAAGATCTTTCAAACATTCCGTTTCAAATATGTAATCAGTAACACTATAGCCTAGACCATGGCTCTCCAACCCTGTTCCTGGAGAGCTTACCCTTCTATAGGTTTTCAATGCAACCCCAGTTGTAGCTAACCTGATTCACTTGATCAACCAGCTAATTATTAGAATCATGTGCGCTAGATTAGGGGTTGGAGCGAAAACCTACAGGACGGTAGCTCTCCAGGAACAGGGCTGGAAGAGCCCTAGTCTAGAGTGTAGACTACAAAGCAATGAAGTATGACATGAAATGAAGTGCATGTCTTCATGCATACCCACATACATCATGAGGAGGACTATGCTATTGTACACTACTGCCCAGAAATGAGTAGAGACTGTATTTACCTTTTGATCCACTATTGAACATACAAGCTCCTTCACCGCAGCTAGCCCGGACAGATCGCTGGCATCCAAGCTCACCGTTTCCCTGGTGAGTCCGATCTGGAGGAGAAAAGACACCCCGTGGAAAGAGCACTGGGAGTTGGTGGGGCTCGGGGCGCTGAGACTCCCATTTGACAGCCGACCGTAGAGCGTTGCCGGCGGGCTTGGAGACGGCGAGGGAGTCGGTGGGGCCACTGGGTGGGGGGCCACAGAGAGGGGGTAAAGCCTAGGTAAGGGCGGAAGGGACGAACTGCTGCAGGCAGACATTGGCTAGCTTATGTCTTCTTGACGGGGTAAAGACGCAAAGTTGAACGACGTGTAATTATTTAGAAGAGCAGCACGCAGGTTCTTTTCAACGCCATCTGGTATGTTGAAGCATCTTGGTCATCTTGTTGATAATATCCAGTCGGTTGAATAAGTAATAGATCATAGTGAACACAACCCCTATAGAATTAAACAAGTAGGCCTACTCTGAAGTGTAACTTGCGCCCTGTACACGTTTCCTCTTCGACAGCTCACATGAGATCCATAACAGTAAGTCATGTTTTAACGAAAGCCTGTTGATTCGTCCCACATTCTCAGCTCTACACACCATTCTGAGCACAGGTGTATCTGGAGGGAAAAAATCGAGCTGCCAAAACTCCAAAAGCCCCCAACCATTGGAGAATGTTCAGCTGCAGGGCAGAAACAGCCAGTTCTAATGGTGAGTAGAAGAAACAGGCACCGAGCAGCTCTCATCAGTTGCTCCTTGTAGCGGAACGTTTGTCATTCCCCAGAAATTACCTGGCAACAAAAAAAGCAAACGATGAAAGTAGGTAGGCTAAGGGAGAGACACTCCCGGTCGGATCAATGCGCCAGATTATCATTGCTCATTGATTAGCCGTCAGTTACTGCCAATGAATAGTCTGCGAAACAGCTTGTTCTGTACACAATAATTTAATAAAAAGCCTTTAAAGGGTAATAATAATATTGTCATTACAACAATAGAATAACAGTATTATTAGTGGTATTACTATGATCACTTGTTGTGCCTTTGCATAAGGAATTTCAACTAGCCTAACAAACATCTGGAACCAAGAGACACATCTGGATATGTGCTCTCATTAGGATGGGAGACGTAAAACATGTTCATGCAATTGCTTGTAACTGTTATGCTATGCTTGATATTGTTCACTATAGCTTAACTTCCCCCATAAAGCCTATAGGCGTGTACATTACCTTTTCGAAAACGGCGGTTTTTGCTCTCTGGAGATTAAACATTGTTTTATTTCCAATCTTCCAAGAAGTTCGAACGCTTGAACTGTGAATTCGCGAAGGCAGAGTGTGCCTCCAAACTCTATATTTTGGCATTGAGTGCGAAGCCAGAGTATTTTGCCAACTATCCGTTACTTTCCTCTCAAAACTTTTTCCCGTAGCCAGATCGCAACCAGTTCATGCGTATCCTATTATCGCACCATAGTAACTCACGTCCCCACTCATTCGGTAACAACAGAACACAGGACTTTCTGGGACTAGAAGTTCTAGTTTTTGTTCCACCCACCAGCTTTGATGGTGCAGCAAGACAAGAAAAACTACATTACCCGAACGGCTTTGGGTGTGTGACGCCCTTGAAGTAAAAGCTATTTTCTCAGCTATTTATCCCGTTATTTGTCTCAAAACTCTACGATGGCTGTAGTATCTGCGACCTCTAACGGTGCAAATGAAAACTCCTTGCTACATTGTTGTCCTGTTACCATAACAGCGTGCCTTTTACTGCTACAGTAGCAAGGTGGCAAGGTCTCACTCAGCTCGGTGTGTGGAACACTGTCTCAGAATACAATGTCAATAATATAGTAAGTAGGTTATTGTTATTTAGTCTACATGTATCCTTTGCATGTAGAGACAGTACTTTTCATTCATTGCATTTCATTACAAGGCAGCAAAATATTGACCTAGGTCATAAATGCATCCCAAATTACACCCCAAATTACACCCTATTCAATTTGTAGTGCACTACTTCTTACCAGGGCCAATGGTGCTCTCACCAAAACTAGTGCACTATATAGGGAATAGGGTGCCAATTGGAATGCGCACAATATCTGCCATATAAAACAACATCACTTCTTCTTCCAGAAGCTTCTGAAAACCATCAACCTGGTGGGGGAGGTTGTTGAATTTATTTTTACCTTTATTTAACCAGGCAACTCAGTTAAGAGCAAATTCTTATTTTCAATGGTGGCCTAGGAACAGTGGGTTAACTGCCTGTTCAGGGGCAGAACAACAGATTTGTACCTTGCTCAGGGGTTTGAACTTGCAGTCTTCCGGTTACTAGTCCAATGCTCTAACCACTAGGCTGCCGCCCCAGGAGGGGATTGATCATTCAAATGGACTATTACTCCTAAGGAGAGGAAACCGACCTTCTTCCTCCAAGCTGGCACCACATCAGAACAGCAGGGATGGGTGGAGGCTATATGTGAAGCACAGCTGAGCTCCAGGGACCATGCTACTAATGCATGTGTTGTGCAATAGACCTATTGGATTTGACATAGATTGTTTTACACCTTTATACTCATGTGGGCCTACTGGACTGTGGCAATGTGTGATTTTTGTGTGTGAAAGTTTTGCCAAAAGGAGGCATGGCATTAATATGATATTTTAGGCTTGTGTTTGCTTAAGTCATGCCCTCAGTCTTCGACATCATCAGTGCTGCTGAAAAAACTTGAATTGGGTTTTTCACTAGTCTACTTTTCACATTACAGTCACCTGTTATCATTATTTGCTTTCAGTTGAATTCCATTCTTTAAAGAGCAATAATACCTTACTAGATATTGGTAGGAATCTACTTTGGCAGGATTCATGCATTTCATGTTACAGGAAAGGAACCCAGTAGCCTATGTAATCCTTTGTTCTTTGACTCCGCAGTAGAACCATTTCCTGTGCTACGTGCATAATACATATTGTTTCCGACCTCAACCCCCTTTTATCTCCATCTGTATGCATTTGCACAGCGGTGCCACTGGACCTGGCCAGAATGTATTGTAAATATTGACAGTTAGTTGCCATGGTACTGTATAATTCTCTTTCACGGGAATCCTGATACTAAAGCATTGGCCTAATGGTCCATAGATGTGTGTGTGTGTGTGAGTGTGTGTGTGTGTGTGTGTGTGTGTGTGTGTGTGTGTGTGTGTGTGTGTGTGTGTGTGTGTGTGTGTGTGTGTGTGTGTGTGTGTGTGTGTGTGTGTGTGTGTGTGTGTGTGTGTGTGTGTGTGTGTGTGTGTGTGTGTGCGTGCGTGCGTGCGTATGGAAATACCTCAGGAAACACAGTAGTTGGAGGTTAAAGATTAAACAAAGGAAAGAGAAGACCGAGCAGACTGAGATGGAACTGAATCTGAGTGTGTGTCGAAATACAAAATACAGGTCAGCGCCAAACCTCAGGTTCAGTTGGAAAAGGAAGGAAGATCCTCTCTCCATGGATTTTCCTCTTAGTCAAGTTCTCCTCTACCTTGGTGCCAGACCCAGACCACCCTCTGAGAGGCATTGACCAGATCCCAATTGGCATCCTATTCCCTACTTTTGAACAAAGACCTGTGGGCCCCGGTAAAAAAAAAACAGTGCACTATATAGGGAATAGGGTGCCATTTGGGACGTATCCTTGATTATGCAGGTTACACACACTCCTGCAAACATGCTCACAGAGAGGGAGAGGAAGAGGAAGAGGAAGAGGAAGAGGGAGAGGGCGAGGGAGAAAGTGTTTTAGAGCTAAGATCCATCGTCAGCAGAAAAATAAGTTGACTGTCAAGACAAATGTGTTATTTTTAACAGCAAGTCTTGAAATGCAACAGTTTTCTAGTGTGAGTAATGCACGCACAGAAGTCTATGTCAGACATCCAGTTCAATACGCAGTGTGAGGCTGCTTACACACTTACACAGGTCCTTTGGGCTCTGGTCAAAAGTAATGCACTATACTGGGAATAGGGTGCCATTTAGAATGCAGCCAGTGTCTCTGCCAGCTTATGTCAAGCCGTGCTTGAGCCAGTGCTCACGGCAGAGCAGAACACAAACGCACCAGTCACACAGGATTTATGAACACAGGACATCTAGAGACACACTGCAGGTGTGAACCGTTCAGCACTGAAAGAAACAAGCTTTACAAACACATTGATGGAGATTGTATGTTGTGGAGGCACGTCAAGTCAAGGACCAACATTTAAAAAAACTTTGTGACATCGCCAGTTTATTATTCTGCACACACATATAGAGTGCCAAATGTAAATGTTTTGTTTATTCCAAAAATTCTTTATTTCTTGAGTTGGTGTATTGGGGGAGTTAGAATTGAATTCCCTGTAAGGGTTCTCAAACTGCTGAAGTCAAGTGATCAGTACAGCTAGTCAATACAGTAGCAAAAAATAACCTCTCTCTTGGTGTCAGAAGATGGCAGTCTTTCCTTAAAGAAACAATTACTTCTCGTGAAGTTCAACAAGTTGCGGGTTGTATTGCCAGGCAAATGTATAGGCTACATTGTTTATATGTATTATAGCAGACGCCTGTCATTTACCCAGTCTCCGACATGGATAAACGACCTAAGAAAAAATGTCATTGTGAATTGATTGAATCAATTAAATATGACACCCACACACATAAAACCATTGTTTTGTTGTTGTTAATTTACACTCTTGTCATCATAACATTCTTCTCAGAACCCATGGAACCCTAAATGTCCCCTTAAAGCCCGTACAAGTCCCATATCACTGGCACCACATCACTCTTCCCATGGGAAACTTTGGGGAGATTTAATTGTCGTACCAGGCAACACCCAACTTATGTATAGACTCACGCTTTGAGACTTAGACAGGATGAGGGGTCTAATTAGATACCACCAGAGGATGTTAATTTGAAGTGTGATACATTGAAGAAAACATTTAGCACATTGTATGGCCTAGAAGTCTATATTTTATTATTTTCACAAAAACCTGTTGAGGAATACATTCAAAGGTTTGCACAATATAATTTTATATTTGCCTCCAATATAATGTATGTTATTAAATAGCCTATGCATTGATACAGCTCACTTGCTAGCAGTAACGGTTTTGGTTGAGTAGTGGTTGATGACCCGCACTGAAATCTGATACTCCCGCCCCTAACTTCTCTCATGTTTGCGCTACTGCACTCACTGTAAACTTGTTGTTTTCCCACATGCGATCAGTCGGTGCTGGGGGCTGTAGCGGAAGCAGAGTGCTAGGACTATTTCCATGCAATGTCGTTGTAGTTACATGTCTATTACTATGTGGATTGACTGATTTATCATCAAAACTAGCTTAAAAGACAAAGACTTACTGAAAAAGACGGTTACATTTTTGCAGGCATAATTTCAAAGAAATGGATCCCATAAGGAAGTGGACCCCTAAACAAGTTGTCGATTGGATGAGAGGTGAGTTGAGTGCCTTGCTGATTAAAACATAACGTTAAACTGTTCCCAATCATAGTATAATAATGTCTGTGTAACCTAATTTATTTATGAATGTCCTGTTTAACTGTGTATATATTTCGTTGTTATAGCCTAGTTAATTGCCTGTTTGAATACAACTTTATGGTTTAATGTTTAGAATGAAGAATTTAAACTAGGTTTGAAGCTAGAATCCTTAATTGCTATATGCATTTTTTGACTTGTAAATTAATTATGTATACCCATTGATTTTTGAAGAATATAACTTAGAATTGTCCCATGAGCTCAGTTCAATTGTCATACCCTATCAAAACCAAAAATCCAAGATTGTTTTACACAAATGTCTGTAAACAACGGAAATTAAAACAAACACTGTACAGCCTCAAAACATGGTTAAAACTATATCATGGATGGCCAGTCCATGCATCCATAGGTCTGTCTATGAATTTGAGAGTGGTTACATTTCTACAGTCCCATCCATCCCTTAGCTTTTTTAGCAAAACCGGGGCAGGGATGCAGCGCTGTTCTTTTTTCAATGAAGGATTCTAGCTTTAACTTTGATTGCTTTTAGTAACCAACAACTTTCAATTGCGTTTTGAGAACGTTGATTGAATAACTGTTATAAATGTCCACAAAAGTTACAGGTGAATGTCGGTGTCTCTTATAAGTGGTTGCTGCATTGCAACTTTGTAACAAGCAAGTGTTATATTGCTTTTTGTAGGGGAGATATTAAGTATAATCTTTAAATCCATAGAAATGTTTATTTGATGAGAGGAAATTTTGTGCCAAACGCGAGGAGTGTTTATTTATGTTTACTTTAAAGTACACGTGCGCACTGAAAAGAGCTCCTTTAGGTATAGGTCGGTATGCTACTAGGAGCTCGCTATTTTCTGTTGTTGAGAACCAAAGCTCAACTGTCATCTGGTATGAATCCACAAATACAGTACTTTTATCTAAAAACAGCACATTCCTTTTCGCTTTTAGGCTTTACGAAACCCATGTCACACACTTAGCTCCTTTGAATAGTGCCAAAATATAACCATGGCAGTGTGTTTCAAAAGGTGTTATGAACCCCTACCCCTGTCCTGTCTGTCATATATGACTAAATAAATTCCTCAAATTCCCAATGCATCACCATGCAGAGTTGATTCTATTGTAGACTGCACACTTTTCCATTCTGATAGAGATCATTAAACTTATGGGGGCAGGGTGACATCTCAGTGTGAAAGTCAGAGACACACTTCTATTGCCTTAAATATAGCTCAGGCTGATTATATTCATTCCAATGGAAATACATGCTGTGGAAAAAATGCCCTCAAGTGTAATCCCAGCAACACTGAACCAGGGAAAGCCTTGCTTATGCCCTTACGGTAAAAACAGTATTGGTTATAAACTATGGGATTGTGATAGACATGACAGCATCTATCACCTTGCTTATTTCCTTACAATATAAGCCTACTGTATTCCCAGTTAAATTATGGGACTATGTTTGAGATGTGACAGCATCTGATCTGTAGGATTTATACCAGGACAAACAAATGGCACCCAATTGCCTTTATAGTCCCCTACTTTTGATCAGAGTCCTGGGGACCTGGTCAAAAGTAGTGCACTATACAGATGTAGGATCATAACTTGATCACCCTGTTTGCAGGAGAACTTTCCTGCAATTCAGGGAATGTAACACTTGCAGTGTATTTGAGTTTTAAAAAGGCTTCCGAAGTTAATTTCCACTTAGACATTTCAGACTTGATTACCCCTTATGAAAAATGTATCAACCCCTACCAAAACATCAATTAATTATAATCCACATAATAATTCCAATTTCATGTTGTGGCAGGATTATCTTCCTGCCGTGGAAAACTGACTCAAATTAAGATCCTACATCTGTATATGGAATAGGGTACCATGTAGGATGCAAGCACAAGCATTGGCCATTGTGTCAGCATTAATGGTGTATTCATATTCATTGCCATGTGTCGTTAAACTATGAATGATAACAGCAGGATACGCTTGACCTGTTAACAGGTCATCACATTAGGAAGAGTGGACCGTCAGAGATCCATGAATTAGCATTCAGTCAGGAGATGACAATGAAGGAAGCCACCTTTATTTAGAGTACTGCTGCTGTCATGAATTGAAAAAGTGTTTTGGACCGATGAAAGGAGCCAAGCCATCAAGCTAATATGTTGCATAACATTTACATATTGTACATCTTGAGTCAGTCTCTATATATCTGCCTAAGGAGCCAAGCTAGAGAGAGTCCTTATGAGCTGAACAGCCAATGCACAATAAACAAAGATGCACGACTTGTTTATTAAAATGGGTGGTATATAGGGCTGTTTAAAAAGTACTGTGTTTGTACACAAAATCTCTGCCTCCCGTATCTACTGATCATGGTAGAATTGAGCTCTGTTGTGTCAATAGGCGATTAACAATGCAGCCCAACCCCACAAAACCCTCTGCTTTGTTCTGTTATTACTGACCGTACCCATTTCTTTTAGAGTGGGGACAATGAATGGCCAAGCAGTAATTCCAGACAATAAAGGGGGTGACTGAACAAGAGCTCTGCTACAAAGGTCCGCAGCATCATGCTGTGAGCGGGGTCAAAAGGTTACGGCAGGAACTCATCAGCCATGCTTGTCTGTATTTAACAGGCATCTGCTCTGAGCTCAGATTCATCCTGCAGGAACTTGCTATGCTTCTATGTACAGTGCATTCAGAAAGTATTCGGACCCCTTGACTTTTTCCACATTTTGTTATGTTACAGCCTCATTCTAAAATGGATTCATTGAAAGTTGTTCCTCATCAACCTACACACAATACCCCATAATGGCAACACGAAAACAGGTTTTTAGAATAAAATAAAAAAAACAGAAATACCTTACATATACATAAATATTCAGACCCTTTGCTATGAGACTCAACATCCTTGAGATGTTTCTATAGCTTGATTGTAGTCCACCTGTGGTAAATTCAATTGATTGGATATGATTTGGAAAGACACACACCTGGCTATATAAGGTCCTACAGCTGACAGCGCATGTCAGAGCAAAAACCAAGTCATGAGGTTGAAGGAATAGTCCGTAGAGTTCAGAGACAGGATTGTGTCAAGGCACAGATCTGGGGAAGGGTACCAAAACATTTCTGCAACATTGAAGGTCATCAGGAACACAGTGGCCTACATCATTCTTAAATGGAAGAAGTTTGGAACCACCAAGACGCTTCCTAGCGCTGGCCACCCGGGAAAGCTGAGCAATCGGGGGAGAGGGGCCTTAGTCAGGGGGGTGACCAAGAACCCAATGGTCACTCTGACATTGGGACAACCTTCCAGAAGGACAACCATCTTTGCAGCACTCCACCAATCAGACCTTAATGGTAGAGTGGCCAGGCGGAAGCCACTCCTAAGTCAAAGGCACATGACAGCCCGCTTGGAGTTTGCCAGAAGGCACCTAAAGGACTCAGACCATGAGAAAAAATATTCTCTGTTCTGATGAAACCAAGATTGAACTATTCGACCTGAATGCCAAGCTTCACATCTGGAGGAAACCTGGCACCATCTCTACGGTGAAGCATGGTGGTGGCAGCATCATGCTGTGGGGATGTTTTTCAGCAGCAGGGACTGGGAGACTAGTCAGGATCGAGGGAAAGATGAACGGAACAAGGTACAGAGAGATCCTTGATAAAAACCTGCTCCAGAGCCCCCAGGACCTCAGACTGGAAATAGCTGTGCAGTGACGCTCCCCATCCAACCTGACAGAGAGGATCTGCAGAGAAGAATGGGAGAAACTCCCCAAATACAGGTGTGCCTAGCTTGTAGCCTCATACCCAAGAAGATTCATGGCTGTAATCCCTGCTAAAGGTGCTTCAACAAAGTACTGAGTAAAGGGTCTGAATACTTATTGTAAATGTTATATTTCCGTTTTTTATTTTTAATACATTAGCAAAAATGTATAAAACACAGTTTTTTCTTTGTCATTATGGGGTATTGTGTGTGAGGAAGAAAAATTATTTAATACATTTTAGAAAAAGGCTTTAACATAACAAAATGTGGAAAAGTCAAGGGGTCTGAATACTTTACAAATGCACTGTATCTTAACTATACTATAAATACAGTATAATATCATTACATTTCAACACACTTAATTGTTTTTTCAGTATTTTAGTATACTATAAATATGCTACCATCATACTTCAACACACTTATTAAAAGTATACTTAAAATGTATTGTTTTTCAGTCTCTAAGTATACTATATGTTCACTATCATGAAACTTAAACACACTCATTAAATCTGTACTTCAATTTCAAATGCTTAATATTAATGTAGTATGTTAATTTAAAATACACTTGGAGTTGTTTATAACTTAAAGCATTGGTTTTGTTTTATGAAACTCTGCTTATGAGTAATCAAATATACTATAAGTCTACAGTGTCTTGCAAAGGTATTCATACCCCTTGTATTTCTTCAAATTGTATTGTGTTACAAACTGGGATTAACAATTAACTCAAAATACTCTGTAATGTTAAAGTGGAAGACAAAAAAAGAAAAAGAAAATGGATAACTAAAATATAGTCATTGCACAAGTATTCAGACCCTTTGTTTAGGCGATCCTAAATTAGTTCAGGAGTGAAATTTGGCTTCACAAATCACATCATATGTCTCATGGACTCGGTGCGAAATAATAGGGGCTGACATGATTTTTTTCATGACTAACCCCTTCCTCTGTCCCCCATACATACTAAATCTTTAAGGTCCCTCAGTCAAGGATTTCACTACAAAGACCAGGGAGCCTTTTGAAAGCATTATAAAATGGCAGTGATTGGTATATCGGTAGCAATATCAAGTCAGACATTGAATGTCTCTTTCAGCATGGTCAAGTTAATACTTATGCTGTGAATCATGTATTAAACCACACTGACACATCAAATATCTAGTCATCCTTCTGAACTGAGCTGCAGGACAGGAATGAAACTGCTCAGGGATGTTACCATGAGGCCATTGGTGATTGTAAAACAGTTAGAGAGTTCAATGGCTGTGATGGGAGAAAACTGAAGATGGATCAACAAAATTGTAGGGACTCCACAATAATGATTTAAATGACAGAGTGAAAATAATAATACAAATATTCAGAATCCAAATATTCCAAAACATGCATATTCTATGCAACAAGGCACTAAATTAATACTGCAAAACACTTTTGGGCTTAAATGCAAAGCCTTATGTTTTGGGCTAATCCCACACAACACATCACTGAGTAATTGCCGCTTTATTTTCAAGCATGGTGGTGGCTGCATCATGTATGGGTATGCTTGACAAATGGGAGTTTTTCAGGATGAAAAGAAACAGGATGGAGATAAGCACAGGCAAATTCCTAGAGGAAACCCTGGTTCAGTCTGCTTTACAACAGACACTGGGAGAGGAACTCACCTTTCAGCAGGACAACAATAATAAGGACAATAACCTACAACACAAGGCCAAATATACACTGGAGTTGCTTACCAAGAAGGCAGTGAATGTTCCTGAGTGGCCAAGTTACAGTTTTGACTTAAATCTGCTTAAACCTGAAAATCTATGGCAAGATTTGAAAATTGCTGTCTAGCAATGATCCCAAACATATTGAAAGAGCTTGAATGATTCTGAAAATAATAAAGGGCTAATATTGCACAATCCAGGTGTGTAAAGCTTACCCAAGAAGACTCAATATACATAAAATGTACTTAAGGTGTATTCAAAGTATTTATTTGTTGCTCTTTGTGTAATATACAAAAAATATACTTAAGTACAAAAAAAGTGTCCCAATTTTTCTGTTTGGGGAGGACGACGAGCATGCAGATGAGCTTCCTTGGGACAGTTTCTGGCAGTTTGTGAAGAAATTGTTTGGTTGTGCAAACCCACAGTTTCATCAGCTGTCCGGGTGGCTGGTCTCAGATGATGCTGCAGGTGAAGAAGCCAGATGTGGAGGTCCTGGGCTGGCGTGTTTACATTGTGAGGTTATGAGGCCGCTTGGACGTTCTGCCAAATTGAGATGGCTTATGGTCGAGAAATGTACATCAAATTCTCTGGCAACAGCTCTGGTGGATATTCCTGAAGTCAGCACGCCAACTGCACGGTCCCTCAAAACTTGAGACATCTGTGGCATTGTGTTGTGTGACAAAACTACACATTTTAGAGTGGCCTTTTATTGTCCCAGCACAAGGTGCACCTGTGTAATGATCATGCCGTTTAATCAGCTTCTTGATATGCCACAACTGTCAGGTGGATGGATTATCTTGGCAAAGGAGAAATGCTCACTAAACTGGATGTCAACAAATGTATGCACAACATAAGCTTTCAGTGTGTATGGAACTTTTCTGGGATCTTTTGTTCCAGCTCATGAAACATGGGACTAACACTTTGCATGTTGCATTTATATTTTTGTCCAGTATTAGATCAACACAAATAAGATTACATGGACAGGGGTGTGAAATCCTAGATCAGCACTCATATTCTGAGAGGCTTGATGCACACGCCATTGATCTGAGCTTAGATCTTACCTACCATCATGCCTCAAGCTGTTGTGATCCCTGTGGAAAACATGCTGAATGATCATTGAACTGGTCCCGTAGCTCCTGTTCAGTGTTTACAATGTTTTTTCTGTTATGGCAAAAAGGATTACCGTCCTCAATCTTTGGCTGTGGCTCAGTTTGTTTACACCACCAGCCAGACAACAGCAGCAGGTTCCTTCATGAAAGGAACCTGCATGGACACACGAGTAGAGTTTGCTGGCCGAATGTACTTACAGTAGCACCTCTGAACAGAGTGCCAGCTGTCGTGTGCAAACCGAGTGCAAATCGATTCGACATGGGAAAATGTTGTCAGTCAGACGTCCACCAGCTGGTTGGAGATGAACAGCAGCTGAACGGCAGATCAACATTCAGTGCGGTGTGTGTGTGGTCCCTAAGGTGTCTTTACATTGAAATACTTTCTATTTGAATTGGCATACATTCACATGCGTGTAAATAGGGAGACATCATTTTGTGGAGCTCTCTTGCGGGTATTTGGCCCCAGCAGTTAGGTAGCTATAAACACATAAATAAACAGAGCATAATATAATAATAACAGATAACTGATTGACTGTGAGCAGTAAGAAATTATATGTTTTATATCCTTCCCCTATGAGAAGAACTTTGAAAGCACACAACTCACATACACTAGCAGTAAATATCCTGCACTAGTGTTCAGGCAAGTCCGCATTTTCCCCCGCTCTTCTGACAGGTGTGATTACAGAGGAAGATTGTGACTGATAGTAAATCAAGATTTAAGACTTTAGATGTAGGTAATGGAACTCCCAATTCTGTTACTGACTGAAGAAAGTGTCTGATAAGTTGCAAAAGTGTGAAATAAGGGTTGTCAAGCGGTTATCCTTATTTTATTACATCCACCCATAACACAAAATGTAGCTTCACTTCAGTATCTTTCATTTTGGCATGACACAATGTCTTGCATTAAACTTGGGTTCTTCCACAGCCACAGGACAGGAGCATCCAGTTTATGTACTTGTTTATGAGGGAGGAGGACGACTCCTTGGAGCAAGTCTCAAATGGCACCGTCGTCCCTATATAGTGCACCACTTATGATTAGAGCTCTATAAGCCCTGGTCAAAAGTAGTGCGCTATATAGGGAATAGAGTGCCATTTGGGACATATACCAAGTTTCATCTTGGCGACACCTCAGTCTGAGTCATAAGACTCTTTCACCTCACCACCCTCTGCCATTGGCTAAGCTTATCAGGAGTGAAACCAGGCTTATTTCTTCGGGTCCACCCACTACCACAGTCCAAAAGGGTGACATGTCACATGCAGTACCAGTCAAAATGTTGGACACACCTACTGATTCAAGGGTTTTTCTTTATTTGTACTATTTTCTACATTGTAGAATAATAGTGAAAACATTAGAACTATGAAATAACACATATGGAATCATGTAGTAACCAAAAAATGTTAAACAAATCCAAATATATTTTATATTTGAGATTCTTCAAAGTAGCCACCCTTTGCCTTGATGACAGCTTTGCACACTCTTGGCATTCTCTCAACCAGCCTCATGAGGTAGTCACTTGGAATGCATTTCAATTAACAGGTGTGCCTTGTTAAAATTAATTTGTGAAATGTAGTTCCTTCTTAATGCGTTTGAGCCAATCAGTTGTGTTGTGACAAGGTAGGGGTGGTATACAGAAGATAGTCCTATTTGGTAAAAGACCTAGTCCATATTATGGCAAGAACAGCTCAAATAACCAAAGAAAAATGACAGTCCATCGTTACTTTAAGGCATGAAGGTCAGTCAATACGGAAAATATCAAGTGCAGTTGAAGAAATCGTCAAGCGCAATGAATGAAACTGTCTCTCGTGAGGACTGCCACAGGCAAGGAAGACCCAGAGTTACATCTGGTGCAGAGGATAAGTTCATTAGAGTTGCCAGCCTCAGAAATTGCAGCCCAAATAAATGCTTCACAGAGTTCAAGTAACAGACACATCTCAACATCAACAGAAGAGACTGCGTGAATCAGGCCTTCATGGTCGAATTGCTGCAAAGAAACCACCACTAAAGGACACCAATAAGAAGAAGAGACTTGCTTGGGCCAAGAAACACTAGCAATGCTTTTCTGGTGACACTGTCAGTGGTTTATTTATAATTCATTATTTGACAAAGAAGGAGAGTGATGAAGTGCTGCATCAGGTGACTGGCCTCCACAATCACACAACCACAACCCAATTGATATGGTTTGGGATGAGTTGGACCGCAGAGTGAAGGAAAAACAAGTGCTCAGCATATGTGGGAACTCCTTCAAGACTGTTGGAAAAGCATTCCTGTCACGTTCTGACCATAGAGAGCTGTTTATTCTCTGTTGGTTGGGGCGTGATGGTGACTAGGGTGGGTCATCTAGGTGATTAATGGTTTATGTTGGCCTGGTATGGTTCCCAATCAGAGACAGCTGTTTATCGTTATCTCTGATTGGGGATCATATTTAGGCAACCATTTCCTCATTGTTCTTTGTGGGATCTTGTCTACAGATAGTTGCCTGTGTGCACACCAGTAACTTCACGTTTCTTTTGTGCTTATTTGTTTTTGTTTGGTGAGTTTCTATTAATTAAAATATGTGGAACTCTACCCACGCGGTGCCTTGGTCCAATCATTTCGATGAGCGTGACAATTCCAGGCGAAGCTTGTTGAGAGAATGCCAATGTGTGTAAAGCTGTCATCAAGGCAAAGGGAGACTACTTTGAAGAATCTAAAATATATTTGGATTACCACATGATTCCATATGTGTTATTTGATTATTCTATAACGTAGAAAATAGTACAAATAAAGAAACACCCTTGAATGAGTAGGTGTGTCCAAACTTTTGACTGGTACTGTACATATACTTGCTTGTTGCATTTATGTGGGACCAGCCCCCCAATGACTGATTTCTGTGAACAATGAACCTATACGGCCTTGTAGTTTAAACTGATTAATGGCACAACACCAGCGCTTCGTCAATGAATTTTGATTGAAACAAGGAAGATTGGCAGGCTAGGATAGGCAGCTGCATTTAGCAGGTGTTCTGAATGAGTTATTGGAATGACGCTTACGAAAGCCTACAGGTCTTGATACGATGCCGTGCACACCAATGGTTGGCCACAACATTATCACTATACAGTACACCCTAATGGTTGGCCACAACATTATCACTACACAATACACACTATTGGGGGCCAGAACTGACTCATCCAGAACAGCACATCCTGTTTTAGCCTACATGTTACCACTAGTTTCTCTGACGTACACTATCACCCGTGGGAACATAGAGGCGGTTACTCATTTTATATTATTATCACTATCATGACTCACTATTATGTCTCATAACTTTTCAGATTAGCAGGGCTTGGAAACTTTCTCTTCATTGTCTCCATCCAGTTCATGGGAACAAAAATTATATTAATTAACCCTGCTACCTAGAGTCATGTATTAACCCTTTGCTGGTCCCCAACGTTTGGAGAGATCTGTGAAGACTCGGCACTGCCACCAGTTGTGCTAAATTCCATACATTCAAAGATCACAGGATAGTCTACTATTGTACCAATTCTGGATTTTTTTCCCAGAATACGCACACACACAACAAAACAGTATTTTGTTTAAGTTCAGCACAATTGTTTTGTCTGGTCAAGGAAATCCTTTGTTTGAGATAAGGTGTGTTCCTGTGTTTCCTCTTTCGTTCCCTGTCTGAATGGCCAGTGTGTGAGAGATGGATGGGAGTGGCAGAGACAGCTTTGAGTCTATGAATAGTTTCAATGCTTTCAAACCACTCTCTCTTCCTTTTGATTCATGACCACCACAACCCCTGTTCTATTGTGAGGGGTGAAGTAAACATTCTGCCTCTGGAATGCAGGTCCAAACTCCACTCATTCATGCCCTGTCCACCCCAGCCAGCACAACACATGCCTTTTGTGTGCTGTGATGAACAAGCCAGAGGCCGCTTTCACTTCAGTTCAGTGTAATGTCCAATCTGCCAAACCTACAGTGCTCCTGAATTACTACGAACACATTGACTCTCCAATTCACGGAGATTCTACGCTGGACCACTACTACACGTCTTTTCGACACAGGTATAAAGCCATCTCTCGTCCTCCCGTTGGCAAATCTGACCATGATTCCATTTTGCTCCTTCTCGCCTACAAAACAAAGACTCAATAGGGAAGTTTCGGTATTCAGGTCTGTACGACTGTTTTGATCACGTGGACTTAAATTACGGTGACTGCGCATTGATTGATTTTATCTTGAGAGGCGACCTCGCCTCTCAAGATAAAATCAATCAATGCGCAGTCACCGGATTGATAAACAAATTCAGAGATTATGTGATACCTAATAAAAAAAGTGGATTGATGGCAGGGAAGCTGAAGGAGAAAGATGCTGCTTATGAACATGGCAAGGTTACCGGCGACAATAGCATGGTTAGACATTACAAGCATTGTAACGGCAGATTTCCTCTTCGTCCGAAGAGGAGTAAAGATCGGACCAAGATGCGGCGTGGTAAGAGTCCATAACTTTAATCAAAGAAAGCACTGAACACTGAATACAAATATAACAAAAGAAACGTGAAGAAACAAAACCGAAACAGTACTGTGTGGCGACAAACACTGACACGGAAACAAACACCCACAAACCAACAGTGAAACCCAGGCTACCTAAGTATGATTCTCAATCAGAGACAGCTAACAACACCTGCCTTTGATTGAGAACCACACTAGGCCGAAACAGAAACCAAACATAGAAAAACAAACATAGACTGCCCACCCCAACTCACGCCCTGACCATACTAAATAAAGACAAAACAAAGGAAATAAAGGTCAGAATGTGACAGTACCCCCCCCCAGAGGTGCGGACCCTGGCCGCAAAACTTGAACCTATAGGGGAGGGTCTGGCCGCGGTGGCGGCTCTGGTGCGGGACGTGGACCCCACTTTACCACAGTTTTTCTCTGCCTCATTGTCTGCCTCTGTGGCCTCCGAAACACGGCGACCCTTGCCGCCGACCTTGGACTGGGGACCCTAGAAATGGGTGCCGAATGGACGGGAGATTCCGGCAGCGCTGGACAGGCGGGAGACTCCGGCAGCTCTGGAGTGAAGGGCGACTCTGGTATCGCCTGGCTGACTGACGGCTCTGGCAGCTCCTGGCTGACTGGCAGCTCCTGGCTGACTGGCGGCTCTGGCGGCTCCTGGCTGGCCGATGGCTCTGGAAAATCCTGGCTGACTGACGGCTCTTGGCTGACTGGCGGCTCAGGACAGACTGGCGGCTCAGGACACACTGGCGGCTCAGGACAGACGGGAGACTCTGGCGGCTCAGGACAGACGGGAGACTCTGTCACGGCTGGCTGAAGGACTGGTCAGGCCCCGTGACACGGAAACAAACACCCACAAACCAACAGTGAAACCCAGGCTACCTAAGTATGATTCTCAATCAGAGACAGCTAACAACACCTGCCTTTGATTGAGAACCATACTAGGCCGAAACAGAAACCAAACATAGAAAAACAAACATAGACTGCCCACCCCAACTCACGCCCTGACCATACTAAATAAAGACAAAACAAAGGAAATAAAGGTCCGGCTCTGGAAAATCCTGGCTGACTGACGGCTCCTGGCTGACTGGCGGCTCAGGACACACTGGCGGCTCAGGACAGACGGGAGACTCTGGCGGCTCAGGACAGACGGGAGACTCTGGCGGCTCAGGACAGACGGGAGACTCTGGCGGCTCAGGACAGACGGGAGACTCTGGGGGCTCAGGACAGATGGGAGACTCTGGAGGCTCAGGACAGACGGGAGACTCTGGCGGCTCAGGACAGACAGGAGACTCTGGCGGCTCAGGACAGACGGGAGACTCTGGGGGCTCAGGACAGACGGGAGACACTGGCGGCTCAGGACAGACGAGAGACTCTGGCGGCTCAGGACAGATGGGAGACTCTGGCGGATCAGGACAGACGGGAGACTCAGGCGGCTCAGGACAGACGGGAGACTCTGGCGGCTCAGGACAGACGGGAGACTATGGCAGCGCTGGAGAGGAGGAAAGGCTCTGTCAGTGCTGGACAGGCGGGAGCACCTGTGGGCAGAAGATGGAGAAACAGCCTGGTGTGGGGGGGCGCCTCTGGACTGAGGGGGGGCGCCTTTGGACTGAGGGGGGAGCCTCTGGACTGAGGGGCTGCGGCTCTGGCAGCTCCGGACAGGAGGGAGACTCTGGCAGCTCCGGACAGGAGGGAGACTCTGACAGCTCCGGACATGAGGGAGACTCTAGCAACTCCGGACAGGAGGGAGTACCTGGAGGGAGGAGATGGAGAGACAGCCTGGTGCGTGGGGCTGCCACCGGAGGCCTGGTGCGTAGTGGAGGCACCGGATACACAGGGCCATGGAGGCACACTGGCGGTCTCGAGTGCAGAGCTGCCTCCACCTGTTCCCATGGAAGGCAATCCCTTCCCGCCAGGATCTCCTCCCATGTGTAGACTGCCTTGCCATCCAGAACGTCCTCCCATGTCCAGGAGTCCACCTTACTATGCTGCTTGGTCCGTTGGTGGTGGGAAGTTCTGTCACGGCTGGCTGAAGGACTGGTCAGGCCCCGTGCTATGGGGTGATGGGCACGGTACCGAGGCGGAGTATTCACAGGACGGTATGCTCAGTGCCAGCGTACCGCATTTGCCGGGGGGAAGCAGGCATCCAGCCAGAATGGGTGGGTGTTTCTGTAACGGCAGATTTCCTCTTCGTCTGAAGAGGAGTAAGGATCGGACCAAGACGCAGCGTGGTAAGTGTCCATAACTTTAATCAAAGAATGTACTGAACACTGAATACAAAAATAACAAAAGAAACGTGAAGAAACTAAACCAAAACAGTACCGTGTGGCGACAAACACTGACACGGAAACATACACCGACAAACCAACAGTGAAACCCAGGCTACCTAAGTATGATTCTCAATCAGAGACAACTAACAACACCTGCCTCTGATTGAGAACCATACTAGGCCGAAACAGAAACCAAACATAGACTGCCCACCCCAACTCACGCCCTGACCATACTAAATAAAGACAAAACAAAGGAAATAAAGGTCAGGACGTGACAAGCATGACCTAGGCAGATCAATCAAGATGGCAAAACACAAGTATAGGGACAAAGGGGAGAAGCAATTCAGTGGGTCGGATACGAGTCATATGTGGCAAGGGCTTATAACGATCGCGGATTTCTAAAAGAAAGCCAGCCACGTCGTGGACACCAACGCCGCCCTACCGGACGAGCTAAACACCCTTTTCTCACGGTTCAAGCAGAACGACTCGGAGCTGCTGAGGAGAGCCTCTGACGTCAACGAGGGCTACATGCTGACGGTCTCCACAGAGGATGCATGTAAGTCATTCAAACGTGTTAACCCCTCGCAAGGCTCTGGCCCAGATGACAGCTCCTTCGCCACTGACCCTTAGCTGAATGTCCCTTTGGGTGCACACTGCCTGCCCTCCAGGACACCTACAAGAAGGCCAAGTATATCATCAGGGACCTCGGCCACCTGAGCCACAGCTTGTTCTCCGCTGAAGCTTGTGTGCGTGGTAGAGCTCTTGTCTGTATCCTCTCGTGTGTAGAAAAAAAGGCAGCTTTCACAAGCCCCATGTTACGGAATAGGTTCTTTATTTTGGCAGAAAGGGGGGATTGAGCTGCAGTCTCTTGCATAAACACGCAGGGAGCTATTCAATCTTCAAAATGATGTCACCGTGTGACGCACCGGTGCATCAATCGACTCTATTAATGAACACACAATTAGCCACGCCATACTTGGTTAAAACATTTGAACTCACAACACATCATGGTATATACATCCTTTTGAATTGATGGTTTACCTTAAAAGGAAAGTGACACGCTTGAGGAGGAAATCACCAAAGTTCTGGATGAAGCTACATGGGTTTTGTTTGTTTTTATCTTGCTGAAAAATGATTAACTGGATATTTCTGTGGAATGCGATTGCAGCCTGAGCCCTCTACAAGGGTTTACTGACCTCAATGATGTTCTCAGTAACGCACTTTTTCTTTGCAGAAATCTCCCTAATCAGGTGATCAAATATCAATACTCGTAGAGACCGTATGGGTGATGTTTGCTCTCATTGTTAGTGCTGAAAGGGTCTATTTTCTTTATCATACACAGTTGAGTGTATTGTTGAAGACTCCTTTATATCAATGCTACTGTATTAAAATTATATTACATTCCCGAGACACTCATCAAGTTCTCATTAGATTTATCCGAAGGTTCTGTCTCAACTTGGAGACATTTGGGAAATCTTGAAATTCTGTCAATAAAGCTCTCAAAACAATGCTCCTACACATGTCTGTTGTTACTGGATAGAGCTAGGGGTGTGTTATAGAGTTGAACTGAGGACATGTTAGCCATGTTGTCTGCATCCCAAATGGCACACTATTCCCTATATAGAGCATTCCTTTTGATGGGCTCTCATCACTCTATAGGGAATAGGGTGCCATTTGGGGTGCAACCAACAGGCTAACATGTCTTCAGTTCAACTCTATAACATACCCCTAGCTCTATCCAGTAACAACAGACAAATGTAAGAGCATTGTGTGTTATCAATAGCAGGTGATGGGCTGTGTAGCATGACAACGGCTGGTGGTCTCTGGCTGTTCAGCGGGATTACTGGTATCTGAAACGTTATCCTACACGCTAGTTATCCCTTAATCACGGCCCTTATGGGAAACATATGAACCCTCAGACCAAGAAACCCAAACATCAATCAAACTTTCTTCAAAACAGACCCAAAGTGAACAGTCAACACGGTCAGTACACCCAAGTTGATGGAATTAATGACCTTGGTCAAATGTCTTGGAAACATGTTTTGGAGGGGAAAATGTCATTTTCTCCACTTATTGCAACTGGTTGTTTACCAACTTAATTAGAACAGAAAAAAAAGTGTCATACCCATGTACACAGTCTGATATACCATGGCTTTCAACCAATCAGCATTCAGGGATCAAACCATCCAGTTTATAATTGTAAAATAAATCTGTGTTTTTTGCACATGTGCATAACTATAGATAAATCCGACAGGAGTTTGAGTGATGAAAGTTGGACAGCAGATCTCTAAATCTCTGTACAAAAAACACCTGGACAAACTTTTTTTCAACCCTCTAAAACATAATAATAATAATTTAAAAAAAACATTTGGACAAACTTTAAAAAAAAGTATTGTTAGGTTGTTTTCTGGCAATGGTGAAGTTATTATGTGCCAGATGTTAAGACTACAAACTCTTATAAATGGCCTATTTGTGAGATTAATTTGATATTTCAATAGACAGGCTACTGACTAAAATATGGGTTTATAATTGCAATTATAAACCCAGATTTTAGTTGCAATTTTTAATTGCAATTTTCCATGGTTTGCTGATCTAGTCCCCTATAGCCCCTGATAGGTTAACATCTCATTTCTGGGAAAAGTCCACAGTGAAATTGACATCAAATGTGGAGAATAATACATTTGCGATAGATCTGTGACCATGATCCCAATTGATAACTTCCAATGTAATTGGCAATACACTGAAGTTAGGCAACACAGGTAGGCTACACAAATGCCACAAATTGATTTGCAATGACCTCCGTGATATCGTCATGTCAACATATTGTAACGTTTCATTACAATACTGTATTAAATGGTAGGCTACAGTAATATACAATGACATCGAAATGAATAGCCTACTTTGATGGCCAACTGATGCAAATGTATCATTCTCCCACATTTCATGTCAGTTTTATTCTGGACTTTTCCCCGCCATCAAATTTCCACTCGCGTAGCACTCGAGACCCAAGTACCGAGCATGCGTAAAAACCCTCGCTGGAGACGGTTTTCACGTAACAAAAGTCAACATTAGAATGCAGTTTACTTTAAACCACGTCTGAGCGAATTTATCTAAAGCCTCTAGTGTGCCAAACGTCATTTTACAGTGCCTTGTCGCTGTTATATCATTTCTAGCGCGTTAATATGTTTTATGGAAAAAGGGTTGGAAACACATGTCTCCAGAATCACAATCGAAATTGTCTATCTACAACTGGTAAAAAGTTGCCGTGCAACCCGCAAACCAATTTCTTTCCAGTGCTCTCCATACGATCGATCGAGTCGGGAAGGTCTGTGTGCGCGCTCAGGACTGATTTCTTTGAACAATAACATGACTACAACCTCATCTGCAATATGTCAAACTACCGCAAATAAAGCACAAGCTACACGCTG
This sequence comes from Oncorhynchus masou masou, assembly GCF_036934945.1. Taxonomy (NCBI): domain Eukaryota; kingdom Metazoa; phylum Chordata; class Actinopteri; order Salmoniformes; family Salmonidae; genus Oncorhynchus; species Oncorhynchus masou. Next base: position 9,439,706 of record NC_088227.1, read on the forward strand.
TTTATATGTTTTGTAATTTGCAATTTTCTCACTATCTATTACCAGAGTGTGCATCTGCCTGGCAGTGTTTCATGTTACAAATCAGGTTGTGGGGGACTCAAGATACATGCAAACAAGTCTGAGGCGTTGGGTAATGGGCAGGTTTGTTTCACTGTCTGGACGTTCTGGCTGTTTTTTATTGTGTGCAATGGGCAAGTAGGCATGATCATAATCCATAACCAACCCTCCAGTAAATCGGGATGAACTCACTTACAAAACTCTGTTTTGGACAAGACTGACTTTATTACCAAAATGATCCTACTTAAACTTTGAAGTCAATTTTGACACTAGAATTAATGTTTCTGACTCATGTCGATGCCACATAGGCCGTTTAAAACCAGAGAAGTTGGTTCTATGAAGCAAATTCTACTTTCTGTGGGGTGTGGCCAATCCAAATTCATGTTTTGAATTGAATTAAATTCCCGGAAATCTGAATTGGACCCAACCCTGGCCTGACATCTTGCTTTCCCTTTGCCCTCCTAGAACTCCTTTCCTCTCTCACTGTCATTCTTTGATTTCTTTAAGAATACACCAAGGGCTTTCATCTTCTTCCTCAATCACTAGAAAGTGGTCAACAAGGTCTCATACAAGGTCTCCTGGCCCACCTACATCTCCACCCTTTGGCACAGGGGATAATTAAATTGTCCAAGCATTTAGAATGTGCATTTAATCAAATAAGTACAACCTCTATCCCCACAGAAGGTCAAAACACTTAGAAACATGACTTTGATTGTGTACAGATTAACCAGAGTATTTTAGTGTAACGACATACAGTCATTAGCTTGTGCTAACACAAAGGTGGCAGGAGGCAACACATTAATGGCTAGTTAAGAGGGGTCTCTGTAAACTCTGGGGGTGTGGCCCAAATGGCACCCTATTCCCTACATAGTGCACTCATTTTTACCAGAGCTCTGTGCCCCTGGGGTGTAATCATTAGTCGAAACAGTTGAACTAGTGTTTCTATTGGACAAATTCATGTAGGTCCTGCCCCGTTTTGTTCTGATTGCTTATATGGAATCAGTGTAATGAATATAATATACCCCTGGTCAAAAGTAGGGCACTACATAGGGAATAAGGTGCCATTTGGGACATAGTGTCGGAGTGAGCCATCTGTCATGTAGCACGGCATTCCAAGCCAACATGAACCATGGAATTCAAAGGCGACATATGGCGACAGTTGCTTTTTTGTTGACTATTTACAACAAACATGTCCATTTTGGGGACCAGTTGCTGATGCCGTTTGGGCCAGAAGGTCTGAACAACAGATGAGAGCACACTATGTGATAGAATAGCCACTGGTCATAACCGCTGCTATGTGCAATGTGTGGAATTCTGGGTGGCTAGATGTGTCATCAACGGTGGTCAGAGATCAGTTTCATTCTGGTTCTGGCTAGACAGTGCTATCCTGAGAAATGCCTGAGTGATGGACTTGTATTGACTCACTACCAATGTTTGCTTCTTTGGCACGTGTGTGGTATCTCTGTCACAATCCGTCTCTCTTTCACCAGGCCTGGACGACAGCCTACAGCAGTATGTCCCATACTTTGAGCGGGAGAAGATTGACGGGGAGCAGCTGTTGAAGATCTCCCACCAGGACCTCCTAGAGCTGGGGATGACCAGGATCGGACACCAGGAACTGGTGCTGGAGGCTGTCGACCTGCTCTGTGCTCTGGTTAGTGATCTAAAATGTCCAATATCCAATCAGAGGATAACGTTTAGTCACGCTTTGGATAGTCCCCTAGGCGTATCCTGTGTATGATTATGCAGATGCTCAAACTATCAACAAGCTTCATATCCAAGCATCCAATATCTGTGCATCACGTAGTTTGATCATGGTTTGATCCCGTCAATTTTTCATTGCCATGTCCCAAATGGCAGAGCAATAATCTATAAATCACTCTCAAAGTTAAGTGGGCATTAACACAAAGGGTCAAATTGTGATAACATTTATGCTACTCTGATGTTGAATGATTCTGTTGGAGAGGTCGTTTTTCTAAGACATGATGGGATTGTGCAGTAGTTAGTCCTACTGGGTCAAGGGGTTGCTTCTGGTGCATATGATAGTATAGTTAAGATACTAATAGTGAGTTGGTTAGTGGATTATACCACAGCCTTCGTATCAAGTGGCTTGCTTGACATTTTTAGGGGGGTATCTTGAAATATCATCTTGTTTTTGAGGGGTCTTGAATAAACAGTAAACAAAAGCAAACAAACCCCTTGTTGTGCCCTCAGGCAGAGGGATAGTTATCTAGCAAGCAGTCAGCTCAGCTTGAGCGAGTCTAAGCGGCCCATAGATGACAGAAGCTGGCATTGGTCAGGAAACAGGGATTAGGGAGGAATGTCCGGTCAGATGCCTCTCTCTCGCTCTCTCACTCTCTCCCTTAATATTTCTTTCTCCATATCTTTCTCTCTCTGCCCCACCTCCCTGTCTCTCTCCTGCTCTCTCTCTTTATCCCTCTCACTCTCTCTCTCTCTCTCTCTCTCTCTCTCTCTCTCTCTCTCTCTCTCTCTCTCTCCATTCTTTTCTCTCTATTTTTCCACCCTCCCTCTCTCTCTCCATCATTCTCTCTGTCTCTCTCTCTCTGCACCACGCACACACACTTTCTCTCTATCCCGCTCTCTCTCATAACCCCTTCTCTCTCTTTTTCTCTACCCTCCCTGGGCAAATGACTGGTTCCAGAACAGAAGAGGGATGGTGACTGTCGATTATGAACACAAACAATGCCCACAAAGAGTGTCTCTCTCCTACTCTCTCTGTCTCTGTCTCTGTCTCTTTCTCTGTCTTTGTCTCTGTCTCTCTCTCTGTCTCTGTCTCTCTCTCCACCCCCATCCCTCTTTCTTTATTCACCCCCCCCCCCTTCCTCTCTCTATCTCTCTCAGTGTGCTGATGTAAGAATTATACACTGTGCTGGGTTGGATTTTCAGGCCCGGATGGAAAAGCTGTGTGCTAGCCTGGTCGCCCCAGATCAGTTTGCGCTATCTTTTCAACTCCTATTGGCTATACACAAACAGATCTGCCCTGACCAGGCTAGAAAACCATGTGCTGTATGCTAGTGCTTCATTCTCTGAACAAGGTTCAGTGTGAAGTGTGCGATACAGTGCCCCTCTGTGGGAAATTGAAAAAGGAGAGTACAGTATAATCCGTGCTTTACTTCATTGTGAAGTCTGGGTGAATAGGGTCTGGCCCACAGGCTAGAGAATGGGGCCTGATACCTCCTAGTGTGAGAATTTACTAACTCAATAGTAGGACAGAGAGTAACCGACTGGCACAGGGCAATTGACTGGGGCCGGAACAGAAGAGTGACTGTCAATTATGAACACAAAACAATGGCCACAAAGAAAGTGTGTGTGAGTCTCTCTACAGTGTGCTAGTCTAGTGTTTTTTTTTTTAGTTCTGCTATTTCAGCCCTCAGTTGTTCAATGAACCTACAGTTCCATAAGTTTACCTTACTGTACATTTTTGTTTGGTCCCATTAATCCCCCAGCATTCTGCAGTGTCAGATCTTTCCCTTTTCCCATTTTGTGGCCTCATGATCCATCCGTGATCCATAAGATGGGTGAAATGCTTTGGTGGTAGTGTGCCGGATCTTGTTATCTTTTAAGAGAGATTTGGTGAGGAAATGAACTGGGATCCTGAACATGTCCAACGTAAGATGGAATAGATACTGTCTGAACATTATATAGAAGTAAGAGAGAGGGCTTGCTTGGTGGGTTGCATCCCAAATGGCACAGAATTTCCCTACATAGAAAATTACTTTTGACCCTCATCCTATGGGCCATGGTAGAAAGTGGTGCACTATGAAGGGAATAAGGTTCTATTTGGGATGCAACACGGGACTCTCTGGGCAAAGCTTTATTTTCTCAGGGAGAAATCTCCTGGTGCTCAGGAAACAGATGTGACTTCACCCCCCCCCCCCACCTGTCTCACACACACACGTCCCTTTCAGGAAAAGCCATTGCGCCATTGTTCCTGCGGTTTCCGTCCGGTGGTGTCAGATAATTCGCTCCCCCCCCAGCCTCACCTCTCCACTGCATCCAAAATGGCACCCTATTCGCTACATAGAGCACTACCTTTGACCAGAGCCTGAGTCAAAAATAGTCCACTTGGTAATAGAATGCCATTTGGGACGCAGACCTCCTCTCCAACTGTGTCCCATTCATCGGAACCGCTGTACATCTCAGAGTCGACAGAACACTTTCTCCTTTTCCTCCCTCTCTCACACGCTCTCTTCCTAGCTTACTTCCCTCTCTCTTTTCCCCTCTTCAGTGCCTGGGCAGGAACAGGAATTCCGTTGGCTGCAGAAGTTTTCATTGCTTCTATGCTTCAGGATAGGAACAAACGCGCTGAACAGCTGTTTAGCTGGAGGCTTGTGTGTGTGTGTGTGTGTGTGTGTGCGTGTGTGCGTGTGTGCGTGTGTGCGTGCGTGTGTGTGTGTGTGTGCGTGCGTGTGTGTGTGTGTGTGTGTTTAGTGATAATATTATGTTCATGTTAATGATTAACAGAGATTGGAGCGTTTGATCTCAAACCTTGATGACTGGCTGTTGGGCTCTCCCATCCTATAATTCTTTGCACTTAAATAAGGCTGTTTTAGCTCTGTCTACCACAGCTGTGGTACAGGGCCAGTGATCTTCAGGTGTTAGCCTGCTATAAATCCTTAGAGCTGTGTTTAGACATAACATCCTGGAAGATCAAACAGTGTAAGCGTTTAAGTATATTGTCGGTGGAAGCGGCGATCATCATTCTTTCTATTTTTTTTCAATATTTTCCTTGTTCACACACACACTTTCTCACAGAACACACTGGTGATTTGAGGTAATTGAGGTAGACGTGGTGGGGAATATGTTGTAGTCAGATGACGGGCCATGCACAGGCTGCCATGGTGACTGGTCCTGAGGAATGTAGGAGGACTTATTAGTTTGGAATATGCACGCTATTCTGTCTGTAGTGCACTACTTCAAATAATGAAACATTGAAATCATCCGCACAACTGGACCGTTTTGTGTTTTGGGAGCATATCTTTTGTGATGTCCCCACAATGTTCCCACCAGACTGTTCCCACAACGTAAATAAACATTCAGGGAATCTTTAAAGAACAGACATAATGTGTTCTGGGAACGTTCCTGCGACATCAGGTGAAGGTTTTTTGCACCCTAAATGAAACATTGTGGAATCAGATTATAGGTGTTCTAGGAACGTCCAGGCGAAGGTTTTATGCAAACATTCTATAATCATCAACACGAATGGACAGTTTTTGTTGTTGTTGTAAGAACATTTGCCGCAACCTGGTTTGCTGGGATGAGACTCTGGCCAAGAGTAGTGCACTGTAGATGGAATAGGGTGCCATTTGGGACACGGACAATGTTTGCTGAACCCAAGCCGTGTGGTTTTCAACGGAATTGATAACAGCACAAATGATCATCATGCCAATGACAGTTTTGTTATGTGACTATGCATAAACTGAATCAAAATACCTGAGTGTATTTCTCATCTATGATTGTTGTGTTATGAGAATATTTCCACACATTTTACAGGACATTTTAGTCACTTAGCAGATGCTCTTATCCAGAACGACTCAATTAGGGTAAACAATACGACCACATATCCCCGTCATTAAAACGAAGAACATTCTTTCAGAACTACGGGGTGGAGACAGACAACCTGAAGACTCTGGTGGGTCGTATGAGAGCGGCGTCCAACAACCTCCAGAACTCAGCGTCTGAGCGCAGAAAGAACCCGTCGTATGAGAGGCAAAACTCCCACAAACCCCCCAACGACTTCCTCACTGCCGTGGTGGAGCTAATCGGAGCCGCCAAGAGTCTGCTGGCCTGGCTGGACAGGTAGACGCAACACACACACACACACACACACACATCCATGCACACACACGCTTGCAAACACACACACGTAAGCATACACACACACACACACACACATGCATGTGCGCACACACACAGACACGCTTAGCATTTCATCAGGAAGGAAGGCGTTCTATTAGGATCTATTAGTGCCTATGTTAACATACATGTTATCTTGTTAAAGTCCTGACTCGAGGAAGGTTTTTACTGTCTTCTAGTCAAAACAGAGTGAAGTAATGCAGGGTTCGACATCAAGTATATTTCCTGTGCTTGTATCAGCTTCAGACACACTCCATAGGATCTCAGCTGCGAAATAAAACATCTGTATTGACATATCACAGCAGTTATGGTCAGTAACCCCTCAAAACAAGCAAGGGTGTGTAGTGCCGCCCACGTACATGACGAGCAAAAGCACTTCTCATCGGATCAACAACAATAATTGAAAATCAATCACATACCTGGGTTGTTATTGTTGTTTAAATGCTTTTTTTCATGGCCTGTCACATAGCGACACTCCTGAATGATTATACAGAATATACAGATACGTTATACAGAATTGTCATATCCACTTCCAGAATTGCACCTGGTATTGTTAGCCGTGTTTGTAACACCTACTGTTGGGTGTTACTATACTATTTCCATTGTTTACTTGAACGTCTCTAACCATCCTGTCTTTTCTCTGGTATGGCTGACTGATTGTTATGTTTGTACACGCATTGAGAGGATTCCTGTGTTACTTGTTTTAAGTTTACTGTGTGGTGTTTGACTGTGGTTAGGGCTTTGGCTGTCATGAAATGTTCTCAGCCGGAGATTGTCAAGCAAATAACTGCCGGTCTCACTGTAATTGACCGTAAATGAACATAAACATGTTTATCATCTCCTGGCTTCCACGCATAGCCTACAAGCCACTGAAGCAAGAGTTTTGGAACGTTACATTTTTAAAAAGTCCAATAAATCCATGTAATATAGCCTACACCTTCACAGTAAATCCATGATTTATTTTATAGGTCTAAAAAAAAAAAAAACATGATATGAAGAAAATGTAGTCTATTTCAGAAGAACAGAATAGCATACTCTGAGTTGTTCTTATGTTCGGCCCTGATATTGCTATGCCGTATGGCTGTGGGCTACACTAGTTCATTTAGCAAACAAAATTGGCCTAGAATTCCATGTCATAATTTAAAAAAAATGTTATAGTATAAAGAATACAATTGAACAAAGCTGAATAAAATAGAAATTATATTTTCTCCAGGGAAGTGCGCACATGCGGCTATTCTGTGTTGAGTGGCTAACAAAGAAACAGGTCCTCCTATATGCTTAATTTTGAGTTAATCATGCAACTTAATTGTGATACAAACTTTGGGCTATATATTTTGATTTTTAAAACATTCCAAGGCTGAATGATGCGACTAATTATGATTTGAAAAAAGGTCACATGAAAGGCATTAGGTCTGCTTTGTTTCTTTTGCAGGCTGCAAATTCCATCAGTGTCTCATTCACAATTTGACAAGCACTTGATCATATTCTCACCAGGCCTTGAATTTCTTGAATTTCCCAGCGGCATCCCCCTTGTCTGACCGTAATGCCCCATAAAAAAATTCATGCCTTTTGCGGCTAAAATGGCCATTGTGCGCGTGGGCTGAATATAATTATTATAATTCCCTTCTTCCGGCTGCCATGCCTCCAAGCACCTCTCACTCATATAGCTCTCTCAGATATCAAACTGCTCTTCATGTGATCGGGTCATTCTCACAGGCATCTCAGCTAAGAAGTAGGCTACAAGTGAAGACAGACACTTTGGGGATGCAAATTCCGAGGTGCATTTTTAAGATGTTAGATGAGCTGTCAACATCTAGCCTACTTTCTGTCAGTCAACAAGATGAGTAGGCCTTACGAACAGCAAACGCACTAGCCTATGTCAATCTACTATCCCCCAGAGGTCCTTCTGTGCAAGAAATAAATATTTCAAACATAGTCTGGGACAGTTGTAGGATGGGATAGATCCCAAATTAATACAACCACTCACATTAAAATGTTTTAAAGCAGTGAGGCTGATGCAACAGATCAGAACGTTTAGCTTAAAAGGTTGATAAACTATTTGGCTATTTCTTCACATTTTAAGCGCAGCAAAAGTGACCACAAATGCGATTTTGCATGTAATGCTTTATTTTAAAGATGCATTTTTAATGGTGAAAATCTGACAGCATTTTAGGATGAAGCATACATTTTCAGGCCTTCCGGGTGGCACAGTGGTTTAAGGCTAGCTGTGCCACCAGAGATTCTGGGTTTGAGCCCAAGCTCTGTCGTAGCCGGTCGCGACCGGGAGGCCCATGGGGCAGCGCACAATTGGCTCAGCGTCATCCGGGTTAGGGAGGGTTTGGCCGGCAGGGATATCCTTGTCTCATCGCGCACAAGCGACTCCTGTGTCGAGCCGGGCACAGTGCACGCTGACCAGGTTGCCAGGTGTACGGTGTCTCCTCCGACACATTGGTGCGGCTGGCTTCCGGGTTGGATGTGCATTGTTTCAAGAAGCATTGCGGCTAGGCTGGGTTGTGTTTCGGAGGACGCATGGCTCTCGACCTTCGCCTCTCCCGAGTCCTCTCCCAAGTCCGTAAGGGAGATGCAGCGATGAGACAAGACTGTAACTACTACCAATTGGTGAGAGAAAAAAAGCATAAATTGTCTCTTAGGCTCTACACCGGTTGTAAAGCGGATTAATGTGCTTAATTTGGTTGTTGTTGATTTACTGCACACGCTGGGCATCATTCACAAGTAATAATACATCATTCACAAGTGATAGGCTAATATTGTCACCCATCAGACTATTCTTAATTTAATTTTGCCTTTACAAATACTAAATAATATAAATGTATGTGTGCAATTAGTTTTGATTTAGAATGGACCATTATCATGCACCTGTCTCGAAACAGGGGCAGGGGGAAAAAATACATGTCATCTATGCACTTAGAGTGGGGCAAAAAGTATTTAGTAAGCCACCAATTGTGCAAGTTCTCCCACTTAAAAAGATGAGAGAGGCCTGTAATTTTCATCATAGGTACACTTCAACTATGACAGACAAAATGAGGGAAAAAAATCCAGAAAATCACATTGTAAGATTTTTAATTAATTTATTTGCAAATTATGATGGAAAATAAGTATTTGGTCAATAACAAAAGTTTATCTCAATACTTTGTTATATACCCTTTGTTGGCAATGACCGAGGTCAAACGTTTTCTTTAAGTCTTCACAAGGTTTTCACACACTGTTGCTGGTATTTTGGCCCATTCCTCCATGCAGATCTCCTCTAGAGCAGTGATGTTTTGGGGCTGTTGCTGGGAAACACGGACTTTCAACTCCCTCCAAAGATTTTCTATGGGGTTGAGATCTGGAGACTGGCTAGGCCACTCCAGGACCTTGAAATGCTTCTTACGAAGCCACTCCTTCGTTGCCCGGGCGGTGTGTTTGGGATCATTGTCATGCTGAAAGACCCAGCCATGTTTCATCTTCAATGCCCTTGCTGATGGAAGGAGGTTTTCACTCAAAATCTCACGATACATGGCCCCATTCATTCTTTCCTTTACACGGATCAGTCGTCCTGATCCCTTTGCAGAAAAACAGCCCCAAAGCATGATGTTTCCACCCCTATGCTTCACAGTAGGTATGGTGTTATTTGGATGCAACTCAGCATTCTTTGTCCTCCAAACACGACAAGTTGAGTTTTTACCAAAAAGTTATATTTTGGTTTCATCTGACCATATGACATTCTCCCAATCTTCTTCTGGATCATCCAAATGCTCTCTAGCAAACTTCAGACGGGCCTGGACATGTACTGGCTTAAGCAGGGGGACACGTCTGGCACTGCAGGATTTGAGTCCCTGGTGGCATAGTGTGTTACTGATGGTAGGCTTTGTTACTTTGGTCCCAGCTCTCTGCAGGTCATTCACTAAGTCTCCCCGTGTGGTTCTGGGATTTTTGCTCACCGTTCTTGTGATAATTTTGACCCCACGGGGTGAGATCTTGCGTGGAGCCCCAGATCGTGGGAGATTATCAGTGGTCTTGTATGTCTTCCATTTCCTAATAATTGCTCCCACAGTTGATTTCTTACATACCAAGCTGCTTACCTATTGCAGATTCAGTCTTCCCAGCCTGGTGCAGGTCTACAATTTTGTTTCTGGTGTCCTTTGACAGCTCTTTGGTCTTGGCCATAGTGGAGTTTGGAGTGTGACTGTTTGAGTGTGTGGACAGGTGTCTTTTATAATGATAACAAGTTAAAACAGGTGCCATTAATACAGGTAACGAGTGGAGGACAGAGGAGCCTCTTAAAGAAGAAGTTACAGGTCTGTGAGAGCCAGAAATGTTGCTTGTTTGTAGGTGACCAAATACTTATTTTCCACCATAATTTGCAAATAATTTCATAAAAAATCCTACAATGTGAATTTCTGGATTTTTTTTTCTTCTCATTTTGTCTGTCATAGTTGAAGTGTACCTATGATGACAATTACAGGCCTCTCTCTTCTTTTTAAGTGGGAGAACTTGCACAATTGGTGGTTGACTGAATACTTTTATGCCCCACTGTATATAGTGAATGGAGGATGCTTTTCCCATGGTTAATTTTCATGTCAGGTAGACTATACTCCTGTTGTAAAGCAAAGCAATTGGGAAAGTTGATAAATAAATATAGTAGGCCTAGCCTATAGAAAGCTGATGGATTGATTGAAAACAAATGCATTGATGTCAGAGTGATTAGATGGACAATAAAGTGCTGAGTACCAGGCAGTTAGCAAATTTGGTAGGCCACTAATGACCATCGGCAGCATTTGAAAAAAATATATTTCACCTTTATTTAACCAGGTAGGCAAGTTGAGAAGAAGTTCTCATTTACAATTGCGACCTGGCCAAGATAAAGCAAAGCAGTTCGACACATACAACAACACATGGAGTAAAACAAACAAAGAGTCAATAATACAGTAGAAAAATAAGTCTATATACAATGTGAGCAAATGAGGTGAGATAAGGGAGGTAAAAGCAAAAAAATGCCATGGTGGCAAAGTAAATACAACATAGCAATATAGCATCAGAGCTTGGAGAAGACGAATTACCATGACTAAATGGTCACGTGGAATTGGACTGCGGTCATGTAATAAGGCCACCGTAAAGCTCTAACTGTGTTGCGTTTTATGGAGGTGACTGACTCATGTCTCACCTCTGGTTTGTGTCTATGACAGGACTCCTTTGACAGGGATCAGTGACTTCACCTCCACTAAGAACCGGATCATTCAGCTGTGTCTGGAGCTCACCTCCACTGTTCAGAAGGTTTGTACTCTAATAATCACTATTCACTCTCATGAGGTTTCATAGGACTTTGGGAAGACTATAATGTAACAACTTTTGTGGGTTTGAGAAATTAGCATGATGGATCTTGCCCCCTCAGTAAATGTCTTTCATGCTTGTAGTCAACACCGAAATACACACAGAGCCTTTCTCGTGAACATTCTGCGAACCAAAAATGGCTGCATTTTTAAGTCATGTAAAAGCAAAATATCTCTGAGAAAATTCTCTGTGGTTTCAAAGTTAGCCCATCTTACAATAACGTCTGTGAATGGAGACCTTAGAAACCCTGCATGAGAGGCTACTTAATTTGCTCTATTACACATTCAGGTGGAGTTCAAATAGGAAGTGTTAGCTGAAGGTGTGCCCTATTCAGACACACACCACAGGATGCAATAAGAGCAGGACCACTGACAGTTCAAAGCACGTATGTTTCCACTGAAGACCTCCACCAGCAGCACGTGGAAGGAGGACAGATCAAAACGTGTTTAGTAGCCCAATTTTACTGTCCTCCACAAAACCCATAGTGAAGGATAGAGCCTGTGTTCCAAATGGCACCCGTTTCACTATTTAGTGTACTACCTTTGACCAGGGCCCATAGGTTCCGGGTTAAAAGTAGCGCACTAAATAGGGAATAGGATACACAGTCGGAGCAGTGTCCTCACTACTCCCCATAGTTAAGAACTGTCATGCAATCATCTTGTCACACTGTTTATAGGGAGTTGTTATTTAAGTGCCCACAAGAACCATCGTCCCTGTATATCTGGGCAACTTTTGCATTCCTGTTTGCGTTCACTCCCCAGTGTTTTATTTCACAAATACTTGTCCACCACTGTGTAGCTTTGAGTGTTTTGACTGTAGCATCTTCTCACATATACTTCTGTCCTTAATTGCAGGACTGCACAGTTTATGAGATGGAGGAGAAGATACTACAAGTAGTAAGTAATGGTTCCTCTTTTTATCTCTGGTTTGGACTCTGTTTACCAGTTCAGCCCTGGAGCTTCAAAATAAACTCAAACGCACACAGATATACACACAGGCATACATGCAAGGAAGCACACTCACGCATACAGTACCCACAGGCATGCATGTACATATGCACACACGCACACACACACACACGCACGCAAACACACACACACACACGCACGCACACACACACACACACACACACACACACACACACACACACACACACACACACACACACACACACACACACACACACACACACACACACACACACACACACACACACAGTCTTGTATAGCTCACCTTGTGGGGACACAATTCAGTCCCATGTAAAATCCTATTTTCCCTGAATCCTAAACCTAACGCTAACTCTAAACCTAACGCCAAAACCTAAGCTTAACCCTAAACAGCCTCTAACCCTAAAACTAACCGTATCTCCTAACCTTAAACCTAATTCTAACCCAAACACTAGTTCTAACCTTAACCCCCTAGAAGTAGCATTTGACCTTGTGGGTACTAACAAAATGTCCCCAATTGGTCAAATTTTTGTTTGTTTACTATTCTTGTGGGGAAGCACACACACATACAAACACACATACACAAACAAACACACACTTCCCTTTTACAGTCATCCTTGTGATGTGGGCTGTGTTCCCGTATGGGTGTAGGGCTTTATTTATACAAATGACACCCTATTCCCTATTCCCTATATAGGACTACTAAGTCCTGGGCAAAAGTAATGCACTACATAGAGAATAGGGTGCCATTTGGGAGGCATCCCAGTTCCGTGATGGTCCACAGAAGCCCTGCTTCCACATCCTGTGTTAAATAACACTGCCAAAGGGGCCGTTTGTTCACACAGTCAGCTAAAAACTTCATTAACTAACCGATAATATTATTTTGGATTATCTGCAGTTTCCCTCAGAGCCTGACCCGATGTACCACCTCAGCCTCCCATGCTATGCTGTTTACTGCCAAGTTGTACAATGCTCATGCAAGTCTTTCTCTGACCTCCGTGGTCTGTGTCAGGCCTCAGTGTTCTGTAGAGTTCTCCAGGAGCAAACAGCTCCCTTTGTTTTGACGATCCAAACTACGGCCTCACACACCAAGTAATGACAACGTTATGGCATCATGCCTTGTAGGAGACCCTACCCGTCTGACGAAATTAGGACACCTTGTGGAGCAACTGACGTGTCCTACGACACGTTTTATCAGAAGACAAATCCAAAGCAAAAGAATGTGCCACATACCCTGTGAAAAATGATCATTTTCAATTCAATGAGGGCAGTGTACAGAGATACAAGCACAAGGCAAAGTATAACACCCATGCTTAAATGCCTTTTGAAAGAACCCCAGTAATTATCAGTCATTAGCCAATCCAGTCAGGACGTGTGTGACTACAGTCTGTCCCTCCCCTCTCCTGAATTTTAGCTCCATGAATGACCACACACCAGAGATCCACCACACCAAAGTCCTCACCAAAATAGCTATTTACAAGGACCCTAACCTTGTCCCCAGGCTAATTGCGCATACATTGGGAGGCAGTGTCTTGTGAACGAGATTACAACAACCATGGTTATTTCCCAATCCAGTGAAATCTATTGGTGTTATGAGACATTGTAGCTGAGTGTTTTCTGTTATATGTTCCATTCCAGTCTGTGGCTCTGAACGTAATCTGTGAGCAGACAATGAGGATGACCTCCGACCCTCAGAAGAGTCAGTCGGCCTGTCTGGAGGAGGTCCACATCACCAATGTCAGACCTGGAGAAGGACTGGTGAGAAGAGTTAGCATGCGTCCAAAGTGGCACCATATGCCCTATATAGTGCACTACATTTGACCAGGGCCCATAGGGATCTTACATGATCAGCCCAAGCTAGATGTACTGTTTGAAATCTCAGTCTCTGAGATCGATTGCTTCTTCCTTATGTTGCCCTGGATCTTCTCAGGGGATGTATATCAAATCCACCTACGACGGGCTTCACGTCATCACTGGAACCACAGAACATGTGAGTATCCCGTCCATTCTGATAGTAGTAGTCCAAGATGGTCTGGAGGCATCCAGTCAGGGTGAATGAACTCCGGTGATGTCTATCTGCTCATCCTTTATCTATCACCCTCTGTCCTCCAGTCTCCGGCAGACAGAACACACAGGATCCATGCTGGAGACGAGGTCATCCAGGTCAACAAGCAGACAGTGGTAGGTGGTTCTTCTTCACTAACCCCTATTGATCAATTGTACCACTTACCCAGGGCAGAGAGAGATCTCTGTTTTTTTTCCTGTTTAATCTTGCCCAACAAGAAAGCCATCCAGAGGATAGCTCGTTTCATTGCAGCATGAGAGTACAGTCGCAAATGGAAATGGGTTGTTGATGGGGTTTGTTGATAGTTGTGACAATGTTGGTTATGATGAGGGTTGGGATGCTGGCTGTGTCTGACGAGCTGGCGTCCAATCTGTCTGTCTTTGGTGTCTCCAGGTGGGCTGGCAGCTGAAGAACCTGGTGGGTAAGCTGAAGGCGGACACCGCCGGCGTTAGTCTGGTGGTGAAGAAGAGGCCCTCGGGTACCTGTAGCTTCACCCCGGCCCCCCTAAAGAACATGCGCTGGAGGCCCCCCTGGTGCAGGTAGAGCCCCATCACACACACACAGTGGATTGAAGAACACCTGTAGGGCAGGTAGACCATCTCCCCTTATCCCTCTTTGATATCCTAGTGTTGAATCAATTCTGGATGTATTTTCATCTGTCACCATAGGTGTGAAATATGTGTGCGTGGTATCCCAAAGCTGTTTCTTTTTGGTGGGGTTTGACAAGAGAGGACCAACTCCTCAGTTCCTCAGCCAACCAGGCTGCGTCTTCCACTGGGTGGGTTGTAAGGGTGAACAATGAATCCCTTCTTCCCCTCTTTCTTAAAAAAAAAGAACAGCACAAAGTCCGAGCATGTACTGATGTCAGACATGTTTTGAACGTGACTCATGTTCACAGAGACAATGGGTCTAATGTGACCTAATAGGTTCTGTTCAGGATGTGTGTTTCAAATAGATTGCATAGTGCTTAAATGTCAGTTGTGGGCTGAGTCAGTGTGCCCTGAATACCCTCTAATCTTCGAGTCCAGAGAGATCTCTAGTCTAAGAGTCTTACCAATCCCTGACTGTCTACACCTCGTCTGTTAGTTCACCGTTAGAGGCTACACTCCGCCCAGACCTAACGAAGGTCACACATTGGTTTTCAGACAGACAAACACAAAAACAATGGACCCTGTAAAGCCTTTTAGATCTGTTTATGTAATTACAGTAATCTAAAAAGGACTTGATTCCTGTGTTAGGGACAATATTGGGCCTTGGGAAAGAGCTGAGAACCTCTGAAGTGGGCAGGAAGCAATTAAAGGTTAAAAAACAACAACCTTGTTGTGTAATAAGTCGTCTGCTAAGTGTAGTGTGTCCATGCCAGGTCTCAGGTCCTCACAGTCGTACTAAACCAGGCCACTATTGGTGGATTTACCAAACGAAAGTTAGCTTAATTAGAAATAACGCCATATTATGTAATGGTAGTGTTTCATTTAGCTGATACAATGTACTTGTAGAGAATGTTCTCTGGTTTTAACAGCTAAGCTGCCTCAAACATTTAACACAGATCTCTGCCCAGGATATCAGTGACTTTACACGACAACATTTTTGTAAGATCTTTCTTCTAAAAACAAGTATTTTGTTGTTTTGTGTATTAGAGTGCCCCCAGTATGCCCAAGATCCAGTCTCCAAAACATGCCCCCTCTGAAGCCCTCATGAAGAAAGAGAAGCAGACCAATCTGGACCTGTTTATCCCTCCTCCCCCATCTGTCCCATACACCCCACGGTGAGTGTCTGAGTCAATCAGTCACTTACACAGTCTGTCTGTCTCTCTGTCTTTGAACCCATCATTGTATTTATCACAGGAGACTGGTGGGAGGAGCCATAGGAGGACGGGCTCATCGTAATGGCTGAAATTGAATAAATAGCTCCTCTCACCAGCCTCCTCTGGAATTCACATTAGTGCTCTGTTAGCTGACCTTGACATTTCCCTTCTTTTCCACCTCATATACTGCTCATCGTAGGGATGGGAAGTCTAAAGTGAGTGTGAAGGTCCAACTGAGACCAAAGGGTTCTCAGTCTCCTAACTCCTTCCTGGATGAGGGTAGACGACGCTTCACCATCGCAGACTATGACAACAAGATCAAAGTCTGTCCTCCCCCTGAGCCCAACATCCAACCAGCCCCAGTAGCCCGCCTGAGACAACGGACCTCCACAAGGGGTCAGTACCATAACAGACACACATGCACGCTCGCACACACAAGCACACACCAACAAGAACTCCAGCAAGCACAATTGGTTCTTTGGAAGTTGTGGGAACTAGTGACGCGTAGGTTGACTCATAAATTGCATTTAATTTTCTCCCCAGTCCCTAAATGTCTTTGCTAGGTGAAAGAAGCAGAGATGACAGAGACAATTTTACCGATGTTAACTAGATTGATGCATTCATTATATTATTTATGACATTATTCTGGTGAGCAAGTGTTTATTTAGTCTTCTAGGGCAACATATGACAGAAGAGAAGCTGCCTGTATCTAAGTATAGTTGACTAACAAATAGCCTACCAAAATGTTGGAAATTATAAGCAGATCAATTCCTGCACCCCCATTCAGAAAGATTGATGAGATCGATATTGGCATAAGTAGTAATTACAGAACATTTGAACTCTACTTTACAGGTAAACAGCGGCCCCTGTCCATGCCTGTAGACTCGTGTTTGGGCATGTCGGATTCGTCCTCCAGACCCTGGCCTCAAGGGAGGAAAGGTAAGCATGCAACAGCTACAGTACACCTGCCTGGTTGAAACACCGCCAAAACAAAGCAGCGCAGTAACTCAGGATGTGTCCCAAATGGCACCAAATTCCCTAAATAGTGCACTACATTTCACCAGAGCCCATTTGGCTCTGGTCAAAAGTAGTGCACTATTTACGGAATAGCCCAGCTAGCACATTTGGTTCCTTGGAAGTTGTGGGGACGTACGTTTTTGGTTTCCCATTGGTTCTGGGAACAAAGCCATATGTTTCCTGACCGGTAAAACTGAATGTTTTTTTTAAACATTTTGAGAATGGAAGTGAACATTTTGCCTGTTCTGGGAATGTTCATTTTTCGGTTAAAGGGAGGTTCTGAGAACCTTTTACTCTGGTTCACTGAAAGATTTCCTGGTAGGCTTTATTAACGTTCTGAGAACAGAAATGATAGGTTATTTAATGACATTCTGAGAACATGTTTCGATAAAACTTTGGGGTAAAGTTGGGGTTAACTGTTTTAAACTCCAAGCACAGATAGGACACATGGATACTAATTTGCTTAGGTATTAATTATGCAAAATTTGAACACTACCAACAAAAGGAGCTGATCAAAAGCGGGGGAAGGGAGCTTAAAGGGACCAAATTCGGTCTCAATGACCAATTTCCAAGGGAGATAAACGAATGTCGTAAGAGACTGTATCCGGTACAAAGGCAACAAAGGGAGAAGGGTTCTCATTGTGGACAAACTCTTTATAGATGGACAGCTATTCCGAGACAGCTCCATAACACCATGGCTGATTCTCAATTCTACAGAGACTTCAGGCTACAAAAGAAAGTATGGGAACTGTAAAAATATCTGAACACTATGAAGTGGGAATGAACACACACATACTCAATTACATGCTCGCCTACACATATGGACTTATACATACACACACCTGAGCTCGCTCTCTTCTCTCACTATCTTTCTCTCTTTTCTCTTCTCTCTCTCTCCATTATTGAGAACTGTTTTTATAATTTAATGTGTTTATCGTTTGTCTATCTTTTTTATGTATTTGTCTACAAGTTTATAAATGTTTACAACAAGCAAGGAGAAGATATCAGAATAGGGGCATTGGGGAATAATAACATATTGTACGGAATACATTTGTACTGTAGTGAAGCCGTCTCCAGAGTAATGCAAGGTCTCTTTCATGATCATATGAAACGTCAATTGCTATGGAATTGCTGGGATGTGTTTTCCAATGATGTTTGAGGTAATTAAGATGGAACTATGACGGTGATACGATATGGAATACAACTATCACCATGAATATTAAGTATACACGTATACATTCAACCATGCAAATTGGCAGAGTTATTATTTATTTGGACATCACACATTATAGTCTTACTCTTATACAGACATCGTACACACTCTCACTAAATCACATGCAATATCATACACTTCAACCTACTCAGATGTACTAGACACATAATATCTTGTCTCAATTTTATAACATCTGTGGCATTGGCAAAGAGGCAAACAGGCAAGGGAATAAAACAAATATTGCTAGAACCTATTTCTTGAATTCTGAATATCAGACATTTGAAAGCACTAATTTTGACCATCATAATACCTCTGATGGCAGTAACTTTACAAGCACTAATTATGGTCAATTTAGAATGAGAATAATATCTAGCTATGGTAAGGGTCAAAATAAGTATAGCCAGTTATAATTGTGATGGTTTAGCAGATTATAAAAAAAGAAGATCAGTCCATGCCCATGGCTAAAAGAAAAGGAATGTAGCATATACTGGAAACTCACTCTACCTCCATAGATGAAGTTACGTGGAAAAAGGAATGGGGTGGTGAAATATTTTTCTGTCATGGACAAAGGAACTCAAAAGGAGTGATGATAGTAATTAACAAAAATGTTGATCTGAACGTGCAAATAGTTGATCTGAATGTGCAAACAGGAATGATTCGCAAGGAAGGTGGATCCTTTTGAATATGAAAATGGATGAAAAAAAGATTTGGCTCATTAATCTATATGGTCCAAATCATGGTGATCCATACTTCTTTGAAAACATTTTTACCAATTTATTGAACTTACAGGCAACAAATTATCAAATCCTTATGGTAGGAGACTATAACACAGTGTTAAGTATCTCAATGGACCATAAAGGTAATCTACAAACTATCATCACAGTGCCCTTAAGTAAATCACAAATATTATGGACACATTAGAAATAGTGGATATTTGGAGACTAAAAAACCTTGACCTAGAGAGAGATATATGGAGGAGACTTAACTTCTTGACGCACCCATCCAGTTAGCGGGATCATTTTCATCAACACCCGCTGAATTGCAACGCACCAAATTCAAATTAAATTACTAAACATATTTAATTTTTATGAAATCACAAGTGCAATATAGCAAAAACAGCTTAGCTTGTTGTTAATCCACCTGGCGTGTCAGATTTCAATACGGCTTTTTGGTGAAAGCGTAACAAGCGTTTATGTAAGAACTTCTCTCTCAGTAGACAAAATATTACAAACACCTAGCAGCCAAGTAGATTGGTCACGAAAGTCAGAAAAGCAATAGATTAAATCGCTTACCTTTGATGATCTTCGGATGTTTGCACTCACAAGACTCCCAGTTACACAATAAATGTTCCTTTTGTTCCATAAAGATTATTTTTATACCCAAAATACCTCCATTTGTTTGACGCGTTATGTTCAGAAATCCACAGGCTCGAGCGGTCACGACATTGCAGATGAAAATTCCAAATAGTATCCGTAATGTCCACAGAAACATGTCAAACCTTTTTTAAATCAATCCTCAGGTTGTTTTAAAAATATATAATCGATAATATATCAACCGGGACTGTTGCTTTTTTAATATGAGAGGGATAGACAATGGCTGCCCCACTCTGTTGCGCAAGCAAAACTCTGCGAACACCCAGCTATCCACTGACGCGATGTTATCTTTCTCACTCATTTTTCAAAATAAAAGCGCAAAACTATGTCTAAAGACTGTTGACACCTTGAGGAAGCCATAGGAAAAGGAATCTGGTTGATATCCCTTTAAATGGAGCGAAGGCAGGCTATGGAACATGGAGCTTTCAAAATAGAAACCACTTCCTGGTTTGATTTTCCTCAGGTTTTCCTCAGGTTTTCGCCCGCAATATCAGTTCTGTTATACTCACAGACAATATTTTGACAGTTTTCTATCCTAATCTGACAATTATATGCATATTCTAGTTTCTGGGCCTGAGAAATAGGCCGTTTTAAATTGGTACGTTTTTTTAGCCAAAAACGAAAATCCTGCCCCCTACACTCAAGAAGTTAATCAAGCTAGTCGTCTTGACTACTTTCTTGTCTCTTTCTCTCTTGCATCAAAGGTTAAAAAAGTTTTAATAGGAGACAGAATGCGATCAGATCATCATTTAATTGGCATTCACATAACTCTTATAGATTCTTCACGTGGATGGGGATATTGGACATTTTATCAAAATGGCAGCAGAGAACTGTAAGGAAAGGCGGCCAAGGAGGAATTGGCTTTGGGGGTGACCAGTGAAATATACCTGCTGGAGCGTGTGCTACGGGTTGGTGTTGCTATGGTGACCAGTGAGCTGAGATAAGGTGGGGCTTTACATAGCAAAGACTTATAGATGAACTGGAGCCAGTGGGTTTGGCGACGAACATGAAGCGAGCCAACAAGGTCACAGTATATGGGGCTTTGGTGACAAAACGGATGGCACTTTGATAGACTGCATCCAATCTGCTAAGTAGAGTGTTGGAGGCTATTTTGTAAATTACATCTAAATTACATTTTGTAAATTTTGTAAATGACATCACCGAAGTCAAGGATCGGTAGGATAGTCAGTTTTACGATGGTATGTTTGGCAGCATGCGTGAAGGATGCTTTGTTGCGAAATAGGAAGCCGATTCTAGATTTAATTTTGGATTGGACATGCTTAATGTGAGTACAGGTAGATAGCAATAAAAACAATACTACAGAGATACAAAAGAAGTTAGATGAAAAACAAAAAGAACTAGAGGAACTTATTCAAGAATGATCTAATGTAATTTATTATAAAAGAAAGCAAACTGGATGGAATATAGAGAAAAATGCACAAAATTCTTCCTGAATCTCCAATACAGGAACGCTAACAAAATTTGCATAAACTCGTTACTGAAGACGGAGACATCTATGATTCTCTAAATTATGTTAAAAGACGAAGCTAATTATTTTAGGCAGGTATTCTCTTTTCCGTCTCATCCTCTCACACTGAATGAAAATTACGGTAAGGAATTCTTTCCAAATAATATAAAAAATGGAAAATTATCAAATGTACTGAAAGATCAGTGCAAAGGCCAAATTACAGAGGAAGAACTTTTTTGAGGCTATTAAATCCTTTCAGTCTGGATAAACTTCAGGGCTTGATGGCATACCGGTAGAAACTAAAAGCTCCATTGTTAGATTTTTTAAAACTAATCCTATAGAAATGGTAGTCTGTCAGGTACTCAGCAGGAATGTCTGATTTCTCTATTATTAAAACAAGACCCAGATGGCAAATATAAAGATCCAGTTTATCTAAAACACTGGAGGCCCCTTACACTTTAATGTTGTGATTCAAAAATACTAGCACTCAGAATTAAAAGGGTTTTACCAGGTTTTGTTCATCCTGATCAGACAGTTTTTTTTACATGGATGATACATTGGAGATAATATATGACAACTACTAGAAGTAATAGAACATCATGAAACATCTAAGAGGCCAAACCTGGTATTTATAGAGGATTTTGAAAAGGCATTTGATAAAGTAAGATTGGATTTTATTTATAAATGCCTGGATTTTTTTCAATTTCGGTAATTCTCTTGGGTAAAATGGGTAAAAATAATGTATAGCAACTTTAGGTGTAAAATAGTACATAACGACTACTTCTCAGAGAGTTTTGAAATTGTCAAGGGGAGTTACACAAGGGTGTCTGCTGTCACCATATCTATTTGTTATGGCCATCAAAATGCTTGCTATTAAAATCAGATCCAATAACAACATTAGAGGATTAGAAATTGAAGGCTTAAAAACAAAGGTGTCCATGTATGCCGATGACTCAGGTTTTATATTAAGTCCGTAAGCTAGATCCCTACAATGTTTCATTGAAGATCTAGATAACTTTTCTGTACTCTCTGGACTAAAACCTAATTATGACAAGTGCACACTATTATGTATTGGATCTTTAAAAATATAACTTTTACATTACCCTGCAGTTTACCTCTAAAATGGGCTGATGGTGAAGTAGACATACTTGGTATTCATATCAGAAAAGATATAAATAAGCTCTCCTCAATGAATTTCAATAGAAAACTTGCCCTGATTAACTTGCCCTGATTAACTCCTTAGTAATATCTCAGTTTACTCACTTACTTATGTCGCTGCCTACTCCTGATGATTAATTTTTAAAATCATATGAGCAAAAAATATTTCGCTTTATCTGGGACGCTAAACCAGACAAAATTAAACGTGCCTATCTATAAACGTCCCTTTTTCAGGACCCTGTCTTTCAAAGAAAATTCTTAAACATCTAAATAACTTCACAGATCTTAATTGTAAAGAGTTTAAACACTGTCTCCCATGCTTGTTCAGTGAACCATAAACAATTAATGAACATGCACCTGCGGAACGGTCATTAAGACACTAACAGCTTACAGACGGTAGGCAATTATGGTCACAGTTGTGAAAACGAAGGACACTAAATAGGCCTTTCTACTGACTCTGAAAACACCAAAATAAAGATGCCCAGGGACCCTGCTCATCTGCTTGAATGTGTCTTAAACATGCTGCAAGGAGGCTTGAGGACTGCAGATGTGGCCGTGCGTTACAGGGAAGACATTTTCCTCCCTCATGTGGTACCCTTCCTGCAGACTCATCCTAACACGACCCTCCAGCATGACAATGCCACCAGCCATATTTCTCGTTCTGTGCGTGATTTCCTGCAAGACAGGAATGTCAGTGTTCTGCTATGGCCAGCGAAGAGTCCGGATCTCAATGCCATTGAGTACATCTGGGACCTGTTGGATCGGAGGGTGAGGGCTAGGGCCATTCCCCCCAGAAATGTCCGGGAACTTGCAGGTGCCTTGGTGGAAGAGTGGGGTAACATCTCACAGCGAGACCTGGCAAATCTGGTGCAGTCCATGAGGAGGAGATGCATTGGAGTACTTAATGCAACTGGTGACCACACCATATACTGACAGTTACTTTAGATTTTGAATGAATATGAATTGGGTGGGCTGAGATAAGCTTCACTTATTCAAAAGTTTTACTTGAACCCTAAATGGTTATCAAGTAAAAAAACTCATCCATTGTTTAAAAATTGCCTTTTTGTCTTTGTGCAGATTGCCATGTCTCATTTTCAATTAATTTCAAACAAGCATTGCAGAGCTGGCTACAATTTCAATTTTGTCCCCATGAAAAGATGGAACAAATATTACAACAAATATTATGGTTTACCTCAAATGTGCTGGTTGATAAAATACCTGTATTTATGGGAAAGATGTTTGAAAAGGGTATTTTATTCTTACATTTTATTGTAAATTGGAATGGTGGAGTTATGTCCTTCATGGAGTTATCAGATTTGTACGGGAAGGTCTATTCAATCCAAGAGTACAACCAATTGATTACAGCATTACCCCAAAATGGAGGAGGCAGGTGGCAGTGGGCGGAGGTAGGGAACTGGTCTGTCTGCCTAATATAAAGGATCAAAACTGGCGGAGGATTAAAAATAGCATAAATAGGAAAGTATACCAGTTTCATTTGAGGACCATGATGTTGTCAACTGTGCCATACAGATTGCAAAATAGTTGGGAAGAGATTTTTGATGTACCGATTCCATGACACAGGGTGTATGAGTTGACATATAAAACAAAGCAAGATTCAAGACTTTGTGCATTTCAGCTAAAATTATTAAATAGAATTCTTGCCACCAACAAAATGTTGAATATTTCAGGCATAAAATCATGGAAGCTCTGCAGATTTTGTTGTGAGGATACAGAATCAATAGACCATTTATTTTGCTATTGCCCTCGAGTAACCTGTTTCTGGTCTCAGGTTCAGAAATGGCTGAAAATGCATAGCATTGGTCTAAAATTGACCCTAGAAATAGTACTGTTAGGAGATCTGGAGAGACCGGGTCAGTCAATTACTAATATACAAATACTCTTAGTAAAACTATTTATATTCAACTCGCAATCTGTGGATTCTATTCAATTAGATAGATTGAAGTTATACGTTAAACATCACATCATAGTTGAAAGATATGTGTTGCTAGAGATATTTTTTTTGCATTGTTGTTTTCTTCCGTCTTTTTCTTTTTTCTCTTTAGTTCCTTCTCTTGGTTGTTGTTTCTTTGGGGGGTTCTTGGGAGTGGGGTATGGAATTAATTGTATTTTTTTATTGGATTTTTCTTCTTGGGGGAGGGGAGGGGTCTCTAATGGTTGAGGGACAGATATTGGAGAACTGTGGGGGGATATTGGAGGGTTCAGGTTCACATTTTTTGGCCTGGTTGGAGATCTGTCAACATACCCTTGAGCTGAGCATTGACCCTGGATGCTTCTGTGTGTCGCTCTGAATGGGAGTCTGTTGGATGACTGGAATAATGTAGTTATGGGGTGGCTTCACTGCAAATATATTGAATGTTTCGGATATTCAATAAATAAAATTTATTTTTTTAATTAAACATTTATTTTAGCACACCATCAGTGAGGTTCAAACCTATGATCTTCTGTTCTCTATCACATGGAATTAATCCACTGCGCCACAAGGATGGAGCTACCATGATGTGTTTTTTTTAACTCATACAAAGCTGTAAATTTTAATCTATTCAAACGGACCCAATTTCAAAGTGAACAAGCATTCATTAAGCTCAAGCCTGGCCAATTAGTGTGTGCTGCCAACACACCTGAACACACTTACCAGGATAGGGTATGGTTGGCGCTGAGAACTGAATGTATGTGTTTTTAAATAACATTCTTGGAATGTTCTTTGAACAATACTAATGTTTTCTTGGGTTTTTTTATGGAAAGTTTTCTTAATGTTCTGAGAACATGACTTTAAATAGAACCAGAAAACTTTATGCTTAAATACTGAAATTCCCACAGAGAACATTGTTTCTTAACGTTCTATGAACTTTCTGGGAACATGACTTCCACTTGAACCATGGGGAAACCTGTATAAAACGTTATGCTGAAGTACTGAAATTCCCACAGAGAACAATGATTCTTAATAACGTTCTCTGAACTTTCTGGGAACATGACTTCTACTTGAACCATGGGGAAACCTGTATAAAACGTTATGCTGAAGTACTGAAATTCCCACAGAAGAACGTTGTTTCTTAACATTCTCTGAACAATTTGAGAAAATTACTTTAAAATAGAATCCTGAGGAAACCATTAGGAAACGTTATGCTGAAGTATTGAAATTCCCATATGCTTCTCAGAATGTTATGTGCTAGCTGGGTATCCTGCACCATTCCCAGAACATTGTGGGAAGGTTGCATGCAAAATAACCATAGGACAACCACACTCTCATCAATGTCTAACAAACATATGGCTCTCAGAACGTTATGTGCTAGCTCTGAGGGTATCATTTGGGACGGAACCTAACTGAGGCTAATCTACTGTTATCAGAATGGCCATTTCACAGGCTTATTTACTCTGCAGAACAAACTGAGGCCGGCTCGGACTGCGTGCCTCGAATTCTTAAGTCGTTGTTCATTAACTTTAGGGTAAGCTCCAGCATAACCACTGTTGATTTTGGCCTCAACTCCTTCTTAGACTGACTTAACCTTGAACAGAGAGGGTTCGGCAGGTGTTGTGTAAGTGCTGATGTAAAAAGGGCTTTATTAAATCCATTTGAATAATTGATTGAGATGCCTGTCTGTCTGTCTGTCTGTCTGTCTGTTTACCCCTACAGGAGAGGACATCCTCCACAGATACCTGAGTAACGAGCGGATTGCCACCATCTCTGAGGAGGCCCCGTACTTTCCCCTACCCTACAGACCCCCGGAGGGGCGGTCTGGCCAGCTGATCCATGGCGTCGACCACATTAGGGGCTCCCAGTGCTTCATCAATGCTGACCTGCACAACAGCACCACCATCCCATACCGGGAGGCATCATCCAAAAATTCCCCAGCTACGACTGAGATCCCTGCTGCTGCTACTCCCAAACATCCTCCTTCGGAACCCACTTCGATCCTGGCGGGCTGGCTAGCCCGCCTCAGGCTGCTGAGTCATTGACGAGTGCCTCGACCCAGTGGAACATGTCGTCACCCCCCCACCCCCCCACCGTGCCTTTACCTTGCTATCATCGAATAATGGTCTGGCTACTCTACTCAGTATTCCGACTTACACGTACCAAACCTGGAACATTCTGTTGGAACTTGGAGCGCTAAGCAGCCTTTGGAAGCTCTGACGGAAGGTCTTGCTTAATTTCAACACCACATAATGTAGTGGTAGACCATTTGGTTGGATCTCTTGCTACATTTGAACTCCTCGGGGTGACACATTTTTGTTTAGATTCAAAATGCTGACAGATTCTGACAGTGTTCCATCTTTTGTGGAGGGATTAAAGAAAATGCCAAGTATAAAGAAGTATTATAGAAAACAGTGGAGCTTCTGTTTCTGCTCATTCTCCTTATCATGAGAAGGATTATAATTCAGGTTTAGGAAAGTTTGCCTTGCTTCTGTAGGTGAACTCTCCTATGTGTAAACTGTTAAGTTATTTAGTTTGTGTCTGTCTAGAGACTTCTTGTAAATATGTTTAGATCTTTTTCAGAAGTTGATTTGATTTCAGTTGGAAGTTGATATAGATACAATGCCTATCATTTTTATTGGAGCTAGTGTGCTTCTCTCTTCATAGTGTTCCATGTTATTATGCGCTGGAAATGACTGCCAGAGTTGGCCTTTTTTTAAGCTACCATGTGTCCAGTGCTGTAACAAACCGTGTCAGTGTGTGTGCATGCGTCCGTGAGTGTGTGTGTGTGTGTGTGTGTGTGTGTGTGTGTGTGTGTGTGTGTGTGTGTGTGTGTGTGTGTGTGTGTGTGTGTGTGTGTGTGTGTGTGTGTGTGTGTGTGTGTGTGTGTGTGTGTGAGCGTTCGTGAGTGTGTGTGTGTGTGTGTGTGTGAGTGAGTGTCCGTGCATGTGTGTGTGAGAGTGAGCGTCCGTGTGTGTGTGTGTGTGTGTGAGTGAGCGTCCGTCCGTGTGTGTGTGTGTGTGAGTGAGCGTCAGTGCGTGTGTGTGTGTGAGTGAGCGTCAGTGTGTGTGTGTGTGAGTGAGCGTCTGTGCGTGTATGTGTGTGAGCATCCGTGCGTGTGCGTGTGTGTGTGAGTGTGTGTGTGTGTGTGTGTGTGTGAGAGAGTGAGTGTCCGTGTGTGTGAGAGAGTGAGCGTCCGTGTGTGTGAGAGAGTGAGCGTCCGTGTGTGTGTGAGTGAGTGAGCGTCAGTGCGTGCATATTTTTGTGAAGTTCAGGTAACATTAAAAAAAATGTGTAACTATTTTATCTCACTAACTGGTCCTCAATAAAGCTGGTGTGACCATTGATGTGTTTCAACACTTACAGGGGGCACTGTTTTGAAGCCACCGCACCTCCATCTTGGCATTCCTCCTCCTTTGTAAAAAATATTTAGGAAGATATGGAAATGCATTTATTAATGTCTACATTTAGTTTTTACCACATTTATTATATTACAGACACCTTAATGCAGATGTCTAAATTATATTATAGGAGCTAAACATAGAAATAAAACATTGAAACATTGTATTTTTTTATACTTAATTAAATACAGTGCCTTGGTCCTTGAAACCTTTAATTGCAATACTGTAGAATTCCGCCAATTCCTATGGAGGACTGCGCCTACTGGAGAGTGCCAATATGGCTGAATGGTGGCTTCAAAGACTCTCAATAGCCAATACATAGAAAACTCAATCCAGGGTTTGTATACATCATTGGGTGTGACTCACTGTGAAACCATAACATGATGTCATGACCACGAAGACAGTGCCTTAGCAAGAGTAACCATACATACTAAACATATGGAGCTGTGAAGCTTGTCTTAAAGGAGGAAATCAGTGTGGTAATTCCAATAAATGGGTCTCTTTAATATATTTCTGCACCATAGGACAAGTTTTACGCATAAATGTCTAGCAACTCACAAGACTTTGCAAGTGCTTTGCAATATGAATACCTCTGTAATAGTTTCAAAACTATAATAAAAACGTGCAATTCAATTTTGGTTGCGTCTTTTCTGTTTGTTCTTTCTTCTCAACAATAATTAGAAAAAGGCATTTATGAAGTTCTGCAACTATTCTATAATTATCACAATTATCATAGTTTGTTGTCGCTTAAAGCTCTGACACTGTTTGATCACAGAAAGGACTATACACAGTATTTCACAATCAGCCTGGAACAGTGGCGTCATTAAGCCTGGGCTTGTTTTTGATAGTAAAATATATACAGTGCATTCTGAAGTATTCAGACCCCTTGACTTTTTCCTCATTTTGTTACGTCACAGTCTTATTCTAAAATGGATGAAAAAAAAATGTTTAGCTCATCAATCTTCACACAATAACTCATAAACTTGAGACATCTGTGGCATTGTGTTGTGTGACAAAACTGCACATTTTAGAATGGCCTTTTATTGTCCCCAGCACAAGGTGCACTTGTGTAATGATCATGCTGTTTAATCAGCTTCTTGATATGCCACACCTGTCAGGTGGATGGATTATCTTGGCAAATGAGAAATGCTCACTAACAAGGATGTTAACAAATTTGTGCAAAAACAATTGCATATGGAAAATGTCTGGGATCTTCTATTTCAGCTCATGAACCATGGGAGCAACACTTTACATGTTGCGTTTATATTTTTGATCAGTATATTCCGGACTCTGACATTGCTTTGTTTTCTATTGATAGGTATACTGCACGGTTGGAGCTAGAAACATAAGCATTTCGCTGCACCTGACATCTGCAAAATATGTGTCCGCAACCAATAAAATTGGACTCGAATTTGACAGCAACAGCTAAGACACAGACAGCAACAGCTAAGACACAGACAGCAACAGCTAAGACACAGACAGCAACAGCTAAGACACAGACAGCAACAGACAAGACACAGACAGCAACAGACAAGACACAGACAGCAACAGACAAGACACAGACAGCAACAGCTAAGACACAGACAGCAACAGCTAAGACACAGACAGCAACAGACAAGACACAGACAGCAACAGCTAAGACACAGACAGCAACAGCTAAGACACAGACAGCAACAGCTAAGACACAGACAGCAACAGCTAAGACACAGACAGCAACAGACAAGACACAGACAGCAACAGCTAAGACACAGACAGCAACAGACAAGACACAGACAGCAACAGCTAAGACACAGACAGCAACAGCTAAGACACAGACAGCAACAGACAAGACACAGACAGCAACAGACAAGACACAGACAGCAACAGCTAAGACACAGACAGCAACAGCTAAGACACAGACAGCATCAGACAAGACACAGACAGCAACAGACAAGACACAGACAGAACCAGCTAAGACACAGACAGCAACAGACAAGACACAGACAGCAACAGACAAGACACAGAAGAGGGCAGATGGAGAGAGAACAGAGGCGGGTTGAGCACACACAGTAGACCATCACGTCAAGCTGCTCTATAGATTATAATGAGTTGTATTTATTTGCACAATTTTATAAGAGGTGAAATACAGACAGTGGAAAAGTAAAACATGGTTTACAAAGCATTTGCATTTCCAGGACGGGAAGAGAGATGAGGGTAGACAAGAGGAAGTAAATTATAATACTAAGAGACAGCAACGGAAGAGCAGTGGTGGAAAAAGTATCCAACTGGCATACTGTAGTAAAAGTAAAGATACCTTAATAGAAAATTACTCAAGTAAAAGTAAAGATACCTTAATAGAAAATTACTCAAGTTAAAGTAAAGATACCTTAATAGAAAATTACTCAAGTAAAAGTAAAAGTCACCAAGTAAAGTTCTACTTGTGTAAAAGTCAAAAGTCTAAAACTATTTGGTTTAAAATATACTTACGCTCCAACATTCAGATATAATTGACAAACAAAGCATATGTGTTTAGTGAGTCCTCCAGATCAGAGGCAGTTAATGACCAGGTAAGTACGTGAATTGGACTTTTCCTGTCCTGCAAAGCATTCAAAATAAACGAGTACTTTTGGGTGTCAAGGAAAATGTATGGAGTAAAAAGTACAATGTTTTCTTTAGGAATGTAGTGAAATAAAAGTATAAAAATATAAATGGTAAAGTAAAGTACAGATACCCCAAAAAACGACTTAAGTGGTACTTTAAAGTATTTTTACTTGAGTACTTTACGCTACTGCAGAAGAGATACAACAACAGATGACACAGAGGAAGCAATGGAGAGAGGCAGAGGAGGGGTGAGCACACACTAGACTCTATCACCTGTTGGATTCTGGCTTGACATATACTTATTCATGTTACCATACTAGAACTTATTGAGTACTTTACATGTATAAGAAATGTATATGTTGGGGGTCAATGAAGGGTGAATAGGAACTTTGTGTATATAAAGTTACTGGGTGAGATAAGGGGAAGTTCCAAAAATGTATATTCTGTTCAAACTTGTTATTGCTGAATATTAATATGAATAATATAAAGAAGGAGGCAAAGAGCAACAGACTAGTTTCAGTTCCTGATAATTCAGCCAGTTGCTGTGGAACCATGTGGACCATGAGAGATGTGGAACTCAACTCGAGATAAGGTCAACAGTTGAAGAGAGAAGACGCTGCTGGGAGGGGGGCCATGGGGGCCCACCCCGAAGACCATCTGACTACAGTCCTATCCCATACACACACACTTCCACACCCATGAGGGTCCTAGACTTAGGCAGGGCCATGACACTACCGGTAAGAGGATCCGACTGAGTTTCTGCCTAACAGAGAAGGATTGTTTATCTAAGACATACTGTACAAGGAGGTGACTCATGGTCGGAGGGTACAAATACGTGCTTTTGTGACTTGTATGTTGTGGTCACAGCTGAAGCAACTTGGTTCAAGCTTTTTCTCGTTGTCCGTTTGAGCTGCTCTATGGATTATAATTACTGCACAGTAATTGTGTGTGTGTGTGTGTGTGTGTGTGTGTGTGTGTGTGTGTGTGTGTGTGTGTGTGTGTGTGTGTGTGTGTGTGTGTGTGTGTGTGTGTGTGTGTGTGTGTGTGTGCGTGCGTGCGTGCGTGCGTGCGTGCGTGCGTGTGTGTGTGTGAAGTAGTTGAGTGTTTTTTTGCAATATATTGTAGATGTATGCGTTCCAGAGTAGAGTGTGTTCCGGAGTACAGAGAACTACAGTAACTACTGTAATTGAGTACTGGCAGTGTCTGCCGTGGCAGATGAAAAGGTTATCAGTATCTAATCTCTCAATGTTCGAATCTCTCAATGGTCATCTCAAAGTGTACCAAATTCATGGCTTTAGCTGTTGAAATACTTTGTTGGTGGGGGCCCGGGGGAGAATGCCCCGGGCCCCCACAGTGCCCCCGGGCCCTCACTGTCATGCTATTGAGGATCACCATTGGCAGTCAGTTTTATTTTATTTATTTAACATAAAATATCTTGCTGGTCGAATGTAGTCCATTTTAGCATTGAATGTAAACAAATGAAAGCATATTATTAAAAAACTAATTTCATTGTGAAAGTAATGTAAAATTACTCTGAAGAAAAATACAATAAAAATCAACAACAAATCGCAGACCACCTGCAGTACGCCGGGTTGAAAACCACTGTCAGTACACATCATTTCTCTTTATTTGCAGCCCGTTGTCATTCCGAGAGTCTGTATGAACTGTTGTGACTGATGCCTACAGATTTAGAATGCTGCTGTTTGTTCTCCTGTGCATCTCCCCTCCCTGGATGAAGGTGAAACGGAGGCCGGATCAATACTTCTCCGCGTTTTTTTCTTCTATTTAATTAATAGAATAAATGTTTGTACTAAAAAACAACGCTCTACTTTATCTTTATCATTGCTAATGTTGCTGAGCCTGTCTGTAGGGCCCATACCTGTAGGGGATGCAGCAAGGAGCCAGCGCAGGCTGTCTGTGAAGGAGCTGGGTCAGGTCGACTGCCAGGACTGGCTCTACAGGAAGAAGGAGCGCAAGGGCTTCTTGGGAACCAAATGGAAGAAGTACTGGTTTGTTCTGAAGATGACCTCCCTTCACTGGTATACCTATCAGATGGTGAGGTGTGTTATGTCATTGAGTGTTGGGGCTGAGTCAGTAGACATTTTATTAGCTACATTTCAGTGCTTTAGTTTAGGGGATACAGAAATGTATGCCCTTATTGACAGTCCTGGCAGACAAAATAATTGGATGAGAATGGCTTGTGTAGTATTCAAAGCTTAAACGGTAATGTGTACTATTCTCCTAGGCAATGTTTTTCCAAGCAAGCATTCACTTGTCTTGTCACAACATATAATCCTCATGCTGAGAAAGCAGAAGGACACATCAACACGTCAGACTTTGCTGTCGACCAAGCGACAGAGTGCAAGAAGAAGCAGTAAGGCTTTTCTGTGCATGGCGATGATCTAATTTCAAGTTTCCATTTGGCCAGAAGGAAAACAGAGTGGTGTGGGGTTTAACCACAGTCTTCTTGGTCTGGGTTTGGCTTTTTGTACATTGTTTGAATGTATGGTTCTATCAAAGAAACACACATACTCTTCTCCTCATGTACAGTTGAAGTCAGTTTACATACACTTAGGTTGGAGTCATTAAAACTCGTTTTTCAACCACTCCACAAATTTCTTGTTAACAAACCATAGTTTTGGCAAGTCGGTTAGGGCCTCTACTTTGTGCATGACTCAAGTAATTTTTCCAACAATTGTTTACAGACATATTATTTCATTTATAATTCACGGTATCACAATTCCAGTGGGTCAGAAATTTACAAACACTAAGTTGACTGTACCTTTAAACAGCTTGGAAATGTCCAGAAAATTATAGGCTAATTGATAGGCTAATTGACAGTATTTGAGTCAATTGGAGGTGTACCTGTGGATGTATTTCAAGGCCTACCTTCAAACTCAGTGCCTCTTTGCTTGACATCATGGGAAAATCAAAAGAAATCAGCCAAGACCTCAAAAAAAAATTGAAGATCTCCACAAGTCTGGTTCATCCTTGGGAGAAATTTCCAAACGCCTGAAGGTACCACATTCACCTGTACAAACAATAGTACGCAAGTATAAACACCTTGGGACCATGCAGCCGTCATACCGCTCAGGAAGGAGATGCGTTCTGTCTCCTAGAGATGAACATACTTTGGTCGAAGAAGCCGAAGAACACCATCCCAACCGTGAAGCACGGGGGTGACAGCATCATGTTGTGGGGGTGCTTTGCTGCAGGAGGGACTGGTGCACTTCACAATATAGATGTCATCATGGGGAAGGACAATTAGGTGGATATATTGAAGCAACATCTCAAGACATCAGTCAGGAAGTTAAAGCTTGGTCGCAAATGGGTTTTCCATATGGACAATGACCCCAAGCATATTTCCAAAGTTGTGGCAAAATGGCTTAAGGACAACAAAGTCAAGGTATTGAAGTGGCCATCACAAAGCCCTGACCTCATTCCCATAGAAAATTTGTGGGCAGAACTGAAAAAGCATGTGTAAACAAGGAGGCCTACAAACCTGACTCAGTTACACCAGCTCTGTCTAGAGGAATGGGCCAAAATTCACCCAACTTATGGTGGGAAGCTTGTGGAAGGATACCCGAAACATTTGACCCAAGTTAAACAATTTAAAGGCAATGCTACCAAATACTAATTAACTGTATGTAAACTTATGACCAACTGGGAATGTGATGAAAGAAATAAAAGCTGAAATAAATCATTCTCTCTACTATTATTCTGACATTTCACATTCTTAAAATAAAGTGGTGATCCTAACTGACTAACTGACGAAGACAGGGAATTTTTACTAGGAATTGTGAAATACTGAGTTTAAAATGTATCTGGCTATGAAAAAACTTCAGACTCAAACTATATATTATTCTTATTTTGCCTTTAAGTAGATAGGTTCATTTCTTGGCCATGTAATGGTAAAAGTGAGATGTCTTTTTTTGATCACAGACATGACTTCCAACACATAAGAGTTATGACTTTCTCATAGTAAGAGTCAGCTGAAAGCTTCTCCTCTGCACAGCACACTTCCCAGGCTGCTGGGCTTTTGCACACGTCAAAATCAAACGTAGTCTTTTGTACAGTAAGCTTCCCTTGCTGTCTAATATCTGTCCAGTATATTTCAAATGGTGCTGTGTATTATCACACTTGGCCCGTTATAATCTTGTTTCCTTTTGTAAGTTATCGTTGCTTTTGATCTGAAGATATACATGCAGAACGCATTCAATAACCGCTGGTCTGCTGTTGACCCCCTTTTGTGGTTTTGCTAAGGTTTCAGTTAAAACACTTGGCATACCACTAAAAAACACATGACATAGCGTAGTATCTGTTGATCTGACAGAGGAGATGAACAAGTGAGTGTAAAAGAGATGGCGAGAGAAGAAAGGAGGGAAGTGGATGCAGGCTGGGAGGTCGTAGTTTACTTATGCAATGCTGAGGTCAAAAGGCACAGTCCACTGGTAGAGGATGTGGGCAGATACTGTGAAAATAGAGCTGGATTTGTGTGAACACTACGGTCCTACTGTTCACATGGTGTGAAGGCTGCATGTTATTGGTTATTGTTATTGGTTGCATGCTATTGTTATTGCATGTTATTGTATGTTATCTGAGTTAAACTTGGTCTCATGGGGGCCATATTACAATTTCCCTTAGTTGGCCATCATGACATCTGACATCTGACTAGTTAAATAAAGGTTAAATAAATAAATACATGTTTTAAATGATCTGGAAGCTACACTCCTAAGTACATAAAACATTGTACGTACTGGTTTGGTATTAGGGTTTTTAAGGCATGTTACAGCTGGCTGTTTAAACTGTCTACGGCTGCTCCTGCTACACTGAATGAGTTGTCAGAGAAGAACACCAGAGGTCGCAGTCTCTCAAGGGATTACATGGATCGTTCATTTCATTTTCAAAGGATTTCTTCCCAGTTTTATTGATGAGGATAGACCGAAATGAGCTGGGAGATGGAGGGAACAGAGTGTGATGACTGGTGAGGCCGGGGATCGCATATGTGCTGAGGTTGACGCCCTTAACCGCTCGACCAACCTCAGGCGTTACATAGATCTTTCTAACAAATTACTCTAACAAATTGGGGGGGGCAGGTAGCCTAGTGGTTATAGTCGCTGGAGACAATCTGAGCAGCTGACCAAAGACTGTGTTAATGTGAGTGCTCTTTGCCCCGTCCAACTACTTTGTTGAAACATGCTGATTTGCAAGCGCTGATGCTAATATTTGCTAGTTGGAGTGGGATATCTTTAGACAATAAGTACACTCAGACTCCATGTCTGTTGTTTTAAATGAAACAACGAGAGCCTCATGTTAGCCCAGTGTTGAATGTTGTTTCTGCACCTTTTATGCCCACCCAGGGATGTGTATCGCTGCCTCGTTCCACCTCCTCCCCCTGTCACTCCACTGTCCCTGTGTCTGCCCCTACCACCATTTTGACGTCAGAGTGGATGCCCCTTCTCCGGAGAGGGCAGTGGGCAGGTCCTCCCCTCAGAGAGGAAGATGGATTAGGGGCTGAGGCCCGGGGTGTAAAGTAGGGTGAGCTGTGTTAGCTTTTCTGTGTCGACACCCAACATCATCCTCTGACTATACTGGATTGGCACACAAAAGATGACGTAGCAGCCTAGTTAACACCCACACATCTATGCAGAGTGTTCTTATGAAATTATAATAAGAGTTGACAAACTTGTTTTGAATGATAACATATGTGAATGACAGCACATTTCAGTGCCAAATCTTGATTTATTATACTTCTCATGATTTTTAGAGGGCAGATCTTTTTACCTTTATTTAACCAGGCAAGTCAGTTAAGAACAAATTCTTATTTTCAATGACGGCCTGGGAATAGTGGGTTAACTGCCTGTTCAGGGGCAGAACGACAGATTTGTACCTTGTCAGTTCGGGGGTTTGAACTCACAACCTTCCGGTTACTAGTCCAACGCTCTAACCACTAGGCTACCCTGCCGCCTCTGATGAGATGGAGGCACTGTACGTCACTCTAAAGCAGGACAGATTATCGCCAACTGGAGAACTGACGAGGGACTTCGGAGGGTCATTCATGCGATGCTGCAGAAATGACAAAGTCAATGAGAAGCTGCATCTGGTCAGGACCCTCAACAGCACTTTATCGGTGAGTCCACCCTTTGATGATGTCACCTTTCTGGTCACTACAGTATATAACATGGTCATGATCTCTAGGGCGAACCTTAGGAAAACATTTTGCAACTGGAAACGTAAATAACCATTTCTCATTGGACAAGTTCAGGTAGTAGCTCCCTGATTTCACTCATTTTCAGTGTGTTTTCTCCTTGATGGGCACAATCCTGATCAGTTAAGTAGCTTGTCAATTCACAAACTAAATGGGAGTATATACCAAACTATGAATATAGAAAGTTGAGTCTGCTTATGTTATTCATTTTAATTCCTGGGCTACAGTATCATGCCATCATTTTTCAACTCTGTAGGTGTCACCTGTGGTATCTGTTTCACAGGCAAAATAAGCGGACCTGTTGACCATAGAACATGTGCTGGCCATGCTCACTGCATGGAGGGATTGTCAGTGGAGGGTTAGCATCTGTCACTTCTGCAGGAGATCATTCACCACAAGAAAGACCCACCAGGTGGCAGCAGAGAGCTGTCTTTCCCTTTCAGAGCGCAATGGAGGGATCAGGGTCCGTATGTGTCAAGCAAGCAGGAGTGCTTTTATGGACAGGGACCTGATCCTAGATCAGCACCCTCTACTCTGAGACGCTTTGTGAACACAGCCCAGATGCTTTTCTTCAGGCAGATGCAAAGATACTGTAGCTTATTTAAAATACATACGTATAGTGTATGTGTATGTGACAAATAAAATTTGATTTGATTTATAGTTGAAGGTGAGAAAAAATGAAGTTTCATTTTATTGAGGATATTCCTGAAGATTTGCTTTGGGTATTCCCAGGCTTTCTTGTAAAAAATGGTTATACATGTTTGATTCAATGTTATGATTTTAAGAATGTATTTTCTTATGCAGTGCCACGCAGAGATTATGGGAATATGATGCTCCGTGCTAATGATAGGGAATATTTATTCAGTCTGATATTCCACTAACTCACAAATGAGTGGTAGATAACAGGGTCCATAAAGTTCACCATGTTATACTATTTTTTTCCCACTGTTGTTACACTGAAATAAGGGCTGTTTATTCAAGGTGCACGCACACCTATTTAAGTACACACCTAGTTCAATTACTGGAGCAAAGGAAGCAACGGCTTACGCTAATGTTATCTGGACAATACTATCTTTATTTAACTCGGCAAGTCAGTTCAGAAGAAATTCTTATTTAGAATCACAGCCTAGGAACAGTGTGTTAACTGCTTGTTCAGCGTCAGAACGACAGATTTTTACCTTGTCAGCTCGGGGGATTCGATCTAGCAACCTTTCAGTTACTGGCCCAATGCTCTAACCATTAGGCTACCTGCCACCCCATAAAGAAATGACTGAGAATTTGCATGAATATGGAAGTAACTTGTACTGTTTACATTTTGTACCAATCTATCAAGAATATGCAGTACAAAACAAGCTTTTGAAATGATGGATTGACTTATCTGTAGGCCACATGGCTCCAAATAGGACACTGTTGGTACCCATTACACCTGCTGGTATTTCTATACAGAAGCATTCGCACACTGAAATTAGTATTAAGGCATGCCATCTGGGGTGACTGTGAAATGAGTATTAAGGCATGCCATCTGGGGTGACTGTGAAATGAGTATTAAGGCATACCATCTGGGGTGACTGTGAAATGAGTATTAAGGCATGCCATCTGGGGTGACTGTGAAATTAGTATTAAGGCATGCCATCTGGGGTGACTGTGAAATGAGTATTAAGGCATGCCATCTGGGGTGACTGTGAAATGAGCATTAAGGCATGCCATCTGGGGTGACTGTGAAATGAGTATTAAGGCATGCCATCTGGGGTGACTGTGAAATGAGTATTAAGGCATGCCATCTGGGGTGACTGTGAAATTAGTATTAAGGCATGCCATCTGGGGTGACTGTGAAATTTTCCACGTATTGTAAAGAAACTGCATATAAATGCTGAAACCTCAAAGTTCTGTGAATGAAGTTGACAGAAAGTAGCCTCGAAGATGCAGATGATTTCTTGGCCATCTGTTGCCGGCCCTTTGTGTCAAAGCACAAAGAAGGAGACTTTGCTGGCTGCCCTCCCTGTCAGCCTCACCGCTCTAACACCAACTCATTTGAATGAGAATGAACGGGGGCGTTGTTTCGTCTTTCTCCATTAGAGGTGTTATGCCTGATGGAGGGCCTGTCGATCCTCGCTGTAGTCCTCGGGGTAGGTAGAGAGAACTCACCTTGCGACTTTAATAAGGTGAACAGAATTTAAATGTGTTTACCAGGATGTTATCCTATGTGACTCCCCCTCAGGGGTAACACACTAGATATGTAACTGGGGTCAGATGGAAGGCAAGGCAACAGAGAGGGAAGCCTGCTGCAGAGGACGTTTCTGGATGGCTACCTAATATAACGCTGCCGCGTGTTTATTATGTTTGATGACGAGGCCCTTCTAAAAAACCGACCACTGGGACTTGGAGTGGTTGTGTGGTTCTTGGGTACTGTAAGTGTGTACGAGCTTGAGCTGTGAAATCAATCGTGACGTTCTGAAGACATGACACACGATATCTAAATGGACAACAGAGAATGAGACTTAAAACACATCAAGAGACATAATGGCAAACAATGACAGAGTGCAGGTTTTCAACAAACATGTTAGAAACACAAACCACGTCTCCATCCACAGTTTTAACTTGTAAAATCATACCGTCTAAAAAAAAAAAAAAAAAAGCCAACAGATTGTTTGTGTTTGCGTCAGTAAAATTAATTATGCAATAGGATGGTGGTGGAAACTCCTTTATGCGCAAATATTCATTTAATAACCATGTTATCGGAATAAAACTTGGATTCACACGATGATATGGTGTGTGGTCCTCCCACTGCGACTCGGGAAACCACAGAGTTTATTCGGCTACGGTGAAATGATGATGAACTTCACAAGGGGGTGGTGAAAGTGCACGGTGAATCCTTTCCGAGAAATATCGCAGGGCCTTATTCTGGTGACATGATGATTGATGCTTGACTGCCATTTGACAAATAAACATATTCTCGCTGTTATCAATAATAATCTCATGTAGACTAGCCTATCAGCACAGCCTACTGCACTGTAGGCCTATCTGTGAGCTGTTGGCTAGAGCACGTGCTCCAAGACCAGAGCAAGCACATTTGCTATTGTTGGGGCCAGAGGAGTTAACACAGCCTATTCATATCCAACTATGGCACAGTTGCTTACAACTGTCAAATGTAGTGGAGGCTGGTGGGAGGAGCTGTAGGAGGACGGGCTCATTGTAATGCCTGGAATGGAATAAATGGAATGGTATCAAACCATACGGAAATGGTCTCAAAATGATTTAATCATGAGAGGATTTGGGTGCATGGCTGCCTGTTTCCAAAGCATTTTTCTGCATGAATAGATTTAGAAATGTCTTGTGAATCCCTGGGCTATATACATACATATCTAGCAGACTCAGACCTTCTCCACTCAAGTGTACAGAGAGCAATGTCAACAGCAACTTTAATGTTGTTCCATTCATTAATCCGAACCTGAGGTTCTCAGTCACACACACATACACACACACACACACACACACACACGGGTGGTTATGGGGCACATTAGATTAAGTTGAATTAACGACACACGGTTTCACCATCCAAGCAGACATTATTCTATATCATAGTTGACAATCACAGCCGGATAAAATGTCCTTTCCCCAGAGTTCTCGCATTATGTCAATATTATTGGGCTCTTTGGAATGAGTAAATAGCATTGAACAATAAATGTAATGAAAATGAAATTATACACTGTGTGAGAGAGATGTGGGCCCAAGTAATCTACATAGACATGATAATGTCAGAAAAACATCAGCTATTTGTATTGGCGGATCTGTCCATCCCAAAGAATGTCCTGTGTCAACATGAGGTTGGTACAAGAAGGGCTATTTCTCTGTAGGTTATGTTCATGTATGTATTTTAGAAACAGATTCATCTCTTGACCTCTTATGTCCATAGTACCATCACTGTGTGAATTAAACTCATAATAAATACTATTCTCTAATTGATCTGATATTAGACTATCAGCGCCCTATTCACAAAGAGTCTCAGAAGTCTGGATCTAGGAACAGATTATATAGATGGGGGGACCTGATACTAGATCACCACTCCTACTCTGAAACGCTTTGTGAATATGGGCTCAGTGAGTCTTCTTTGACTTGATTGAGAATCAGACTTGGAGTTGCTCAGTTGACAATGCCACACATTGTCTGTGGATGTCTGGATGTAGAATGTCTGTGGTGTAGTCTTGTGCTCTGTGTCGGGTCAGACCAGCTATTTTGCTCACTCCCTGAAATCCGCAGTGAAGGAGCAACAAAAGGATGCTTAATTCTTATGCCCTAGATGCATTGTTTACTACTTTGAACAACCTCAAAACAACAACAACAACATTCCAGACATCATGTTGTCACAGGAAATGGGATTTTCCTGGAAGACAATCTTGGAAGATGATTTGTCAGGCTGTGTTATGAGTTTCGACTTGCCACCCAGACACCCTTGGCACACAGGTGCCACACAGTATGTTCATCACGTGATAAAGTAAACCATCTAGATGTGCTCATCCCAAAGTCCACAGCCTCACCCTTCCCTCGAGCTCAACCAACCAGTCTTGAATGCAAATGCAGATAATCACATGCAAATGTATGAAAAACATCCATGAGGAAAAGCACTTCCCTTATCTCCCTAGCCTCCTGGGCTAAAATACAGTTAGTCCCCCCCCTAAGAGGGACCTCCTCAGTCTGTCCTCATCCCCTCAGTCAATATCAACAGTGATGATGTTTCTGCCTAACTGGACAAACAGGGTGCGTCCAAATAGCACCCTATTCCCTATATGGTGCACTACAAGTGACCAAAGCCCTATGGGTGCACTGCATAGTGAAAAGGGTGCAATTTGGTACGCACCCACAGGAATATTAATGTTGATTTTTCCTAAATGCTGACAGTGCTGCCGCCGGGCAGTCCAGATCCCCTGTGAGTCAAACAGGCTCCTCTCTCACCGGTTCTGTATCTTCACATCATTACATTTTCTCCTCCTTGTTGGGGCCCTTATGTCTGAATGCCCTGTGGCAATGATTCCATCGTGTGAGTGTTTGTCATGCCATTAAAACAACGTTATGGTTCAAGACAGTTAGAAGCTGTACTCAGGTCTCTGTAGGGCGCAGACAATAAAAGCAAAGCCAGCTCCAATGATAGCTAGACTGTAACAGGCCCTGTGGCTTACTGGGAAGCTATGTCCTGAAACAATACATGTGGCTGTGTGTGTGGATATGACAGCCTGAACAGGGATGAGGGGACCTTCCCTTAGGCTGGAAATGATTACATCCTTGACAATGACAACCGTGTTGAAGGTAGAAAGACCAAAGTGGTGAACTGGATCCCAGCAAACGCTAGATATAAGATGTCGC
The DNA here is from genome assembly GCF_036934945.1 of Oncorhynchus masou masou. Lineage (NCBI taxonomy): Eukaryota > Metazoa > Chordata > Actinopteri > Salmoniformes > Salmonidae > Oncorhynchus > Oncorhynchus masou. Next base: position 9,481,493 of record NC_088227.1, read on the forward strand.
TTGATGTTTTAACTCGGGGTGGTTTGTTAAAAACAGGGACTACAGGGGCTGATGAATCAAGTCACAGTAGACAGTAAATGCAAATGCTCTATCCTTAGGGCTCTTATATTCTGTGGTGGGATTGGATGTCTAGTGCTGAGAAAGGATAGATGGGATCAGTGAGGATAAATAGCCCAATCATGAGTGAACCAATCCCACTCTGGCTGTGTCTCAATTGGCATCTTAGTCCCTATGGGCCCTGGTCAAAAGTAGGGCATTATATCGGGTGCCATTTGGAACACATCCTCTGCCTGGTTCCATGCCCAGCCTGTCACCTCTAACCACCACTTACCTTTCCCCGGGGAAGTCCGCTGTACATGGGAAACGTGAGCCCAGGTGGACAGCCACCCACAAGGTTTCATTTCACAGCCTAGCCTTGTGAACAGAGCGGTTTGTTAGGACTGGAGGGAGAAGAGAGGACAGGAGGCTGACACGATGCCAAGCAGGCAGGGAACAGATAGATGGAGTGTTGTACCTCTGGGAAGAAAAGCGTTCAAACATGAAAACATTCACTTATACAGTATACTACCAATAAAAAAAACACATTACAACTTCCAGCCCTCTGTTTTGAGTCGTCCATCATGGGTCCATCTATTCCCTCACTCAGCTTGATGGGAAAATCTTGTCATTGACTGTTGGAAATCAACTAAATGACCATCCAAAGTGTATACCCAGAATGGTTCTAGTTTCCTTATTTGTGTTGTTAAAGAGACTGCTGAGAGGAGCATGTCCTAATTTAGATCAGGCTTCTCTGGTTAACAGATTACAGAACATGACTTAATTTGTGTTTACAAGGCTAGTGTGGAATTCCCCTGCTTTTCTTAGTCAGGACCAAATGAATACATCCCAATGTAACACTTGAATTGATTTGGTAATTCAGTTCTAGGGTCCACTTGACTTGGTCAAGCTTAACATTACGGTGTCCTCAAATCCTTATTGCTGTGTAAATATTCAAGTATTTTTGACTTTACTAGGCAAGTCAGTTAAGAACAAATTCTTATTTACAATGACAGCCTACTGGGGAATAGTGGGTTTACTGCCTTGTTCAGGGGCTAAAAGACAGATCTTTACCTTGTCAGAGGGGATTTGATCCAACAACCTTTCAGTTACTGGCCTAGCGCTCTAACCACTAGGCTACCTAGACTACCTACTTTAGTTATGCTGTACAAAATACAGGCAGGAAAAGCCTAATAAGAACACCAATATACACTCATGTGCATCTCTCTTTTGAATGTAGGGAATATCTTGACATGAATAGTAACCCTTGGGTAAGAAAGAAAATGACAGGACCAAGACCATTTATGGGAACAGGGATCCATACAGCCTCTATTGTCTTGTAGAAGGATGAAGAATGGGGCGTAGCCTACTTGAATATGAGAAACTAGATGTTGTCAATGTTACAATTGTGAAAATGCATTATGTAATGACCTTGCTCTCTAGCTGTGTGACGAGATGTTTCTGTCCCGTCAGACCGACGGGGGTGTGGTTACCACCGATACAACTAGTTGAGGAAGCCTCCCCCAGTCCTTCAATGTATTGATGAGCATAATACTGTTGAATAATATGATTGGCTATACTGTTCATTGCTTCGACAACATTTTGATATCCGGGAGTTAAGACCGGTCAGAGTTTTGTTGATTGGGACTCCAGCAAAGTGTTGTATCGTTTGAATAATGTAAATGATTGAAGAAATGATGGAGTAACTGCAATGCTAAACAACCTACGGAACTACCCGTGCGATTAAAAACGGGTGATTTGAACTATTGGTAAATCGGGATTTTATTGTCTCATCGTAGAAACATTTATCAGATACATTTTTTATTGTCGCTCCAGAAAAATGTGTTTTCGGACACCATGGTTAGGCCTGCTCTTTTTGTTTTTCTCACTAATCGACTCATATTATCCGGAAAGGAGTCATCCTCTCACATTTGTGGATCAAATGAAGGTGTTCAAATTAAACGTAAAACCTTTCCTGAAATGTTTGACTCTTTGAGCAACTTCACCGTGGCATGAGGTCACGCACGTGACTATTTCTGTTGTCAAGCTTCACTTGACAGCTGTTTCAGGAGATGTCATGGATTGAGGGATTCATTGATTAAAGTTGTCTTACTGTTAAATACGCAGTGAGAAACATGAAATGCTTAGAGAATGGAAGATTATTGTGTAGCATTTTTATATTAATATATTAATTGGCTATCGTAGGCCTAGTTGTATCTTGTGTTTGAACAGAGCGAGAGACCAGATCATAGGTCATAGCGGCCACTGGTGGGTGATCTGGATGCAATTATAGGGGCCAAACCAAGACTATGAATAACAGTGGCTCTTTAAGATAGTGTCCAATGAGTCTGACAGTCTTATTTGTTTTTCTGAATGGCATATGGAATAAATATGACCCTTACAACTATGCTGAGAGAGTTTATGCTCATTAAAAAGATACTTACAAACTGTACCAAAGGTTAACTATGCATTTCTATGACAATTTAAAAGGCAGTGATCAATGGAATTGGAACAGTAGGATACAAGTAACGTACCATTTATCTCATTAGCAAAGCATAGGCGCATGAAGCCAGGTTCAGAAACCAACTGCCATTCAGCCAATTATTCATTAACTTGCTCCAACACAGTGCTGTTAAGTTATTAGACAAAATATGGGGAACCAAGTTATTAAGCAAAATATGGGGAACCAAGTATTCACACATGACTGAAGGTGCACCTTCTACTCGTAGATAAAACTCTCATTGTGCATGTAACCCTTTAAGAGTACAAGACAGGAAATACTAGTGACTAATGCATCTACATAACGTTGTGATATGGTGGGAACGTTTTATAGGTCAGATAGCTTATCTAAAATGTCAAACAGGTTTGATATGCAAACTCACAAAGATGCTTCATGGAGCTGAAAAGTTCAGTTATAGAATAGAGCTGGGACCATATATATCAAGCATCTAGGATCAGGTCCTTTCTGTCCACATAATCTTATTCATTATGATCTAAAAAGCTAAATTGATCATAGACCAGCACTCCAACACTGAGACGCTTGATTACATACAGCCACTGGTCTGTCTCTAATAAGGCTGTAATAGCTGGCCATTGACCATATGGCCATTGAGGTGGTGACCTCTTGGACATAGAGTGCAAAGACTGCTGTCAAATGAGCAAACAAGAGAAAGTTATCATGTGTGACCCTCTGAGGTAAGGGCAATACAGAACAGTGTAATTGAATTCTCCATGACATACATGACAGTATGGCCATTGTCCAACCTTATTTTGTTGGACCACATGAAAAAAAAAACCTCTTGAAAGAATGCTGGATGACTTGTGGTTCAAGCTATCCTAGTTTCACAGAAACTCCTTGCTGTTGGGTCAAGTTTCATCGTAGTATAACAAGAAAGAGCCAGAGAGGCCAACATTTTAAACAACAACAATCATTGACATAAATCAGGGGTCAGTAACAGGTGGCCCGCGGGCCAAAAGTGGCCCGCAACTGATTTTGTTTGGCCCCCCAAAGGTTTATTTTTTAAGTGTTGCGTTCTAACACACTAGAAGTTGGAAACTGAACTGTTTACTCACTGGTCCTTTGCTGACAGCTGGACCCAGTCAAAAAACTGGTCAGCCCAAAGCAAACAAAGAGCCAGTCCAATGTATTGGACACCAGTCAAAGAGGGGGATATTGGACTCGTGCAACATTCCAACAGCTATGCTAGACCGACATATGCTTACAATCTTACAACAATAATCAGGTGAACCAACCAAACAACATCATTAGCCAGACCTGGCCAACACTGGGCCAGCAAGTTATACTTCCAGATAACCAGATGTAAATGGGCTGTGCTCACGCTCAATTGAAGTCAAACACTGGTCCAATTGGCTGCAATCAGGAGATAACATCAACCAATTCGCTAAGGCAAATTTGCTTTAGTAAAAGAGATCTGGCACCCGACTCCTTAGTACAAAATCATTATTCATAAGCACAATTTATTTTCTCAACATCTACCCTTGACAAATCCACAATATTATACACATTCTTTCCAAAGAACAACACCCTTTAAAAAAAGTCTACCCTCTAATCTAAAGAATGTACCCTATAGTGTGGCTAGCAGCATCCCAAATAAAAGACCATGTGTGTGTGTGTGCAGATGCAGTTCCGATCTTCCTACAGATGGATAAAGCCAAGGCAGTGGAGTGGTTAGTTACTACCGGCTTGGGTTTCCACGACAGTACTCTCTTTGTGCCCGTTGGTCGGCAGCACGCCCCAGCCTTCCATCATCTGGCGGTGTGCAGTGTTTGCTCTGCCTCTACCGCCACTCTCCAGGACTCCAGTGGGCCTTTTGTGTGCTATTTAGTCTGCCAAAGCCTGAAACACTCTCAGCTGCAGCACAACAAAGCCACATTAGGGGGTGGGGGTATTCCAGCCACTTAGTAGAGGCTGAAAAGAAAGAGACGTTTTTACGGGCCAACATGGGGTGAGTTTCCTTCTGAATTTCTTTCTTCCTAAATCAGTAAAAGAGAAGAGGGTGGCAAGCAACAAGCATCTTAAATGGCCTTGCCATCATATGAAGGTGCACATGTTGTGTGAATGTGAATGGTTAAGTGGATGGTGTATACAGTAAAGGGATAGCAGGTGCTTTTGTCAGCAATATAATTAATGAGGAGAGATGTTGTGGCTGGGAGAGGATAGAAAGAACAAACAAAGGTCTGTGAGCAAAGGTCTGTGAGTAACAGTTCAGTCTTGAATCAGATATTATTCCCCACCAGTAAATGTAATTACATTGGAATATAGCTGTGAGCAGCAATGAATGGGGTTCACAGAATGACAGGAAGGACACAAGTGTGATGCAAGTGAAGTTTAGTCTAGTTATGTAGGTTGTTTTTTCCTTGAATGCAGCAGGTAATCATTCTTAAAGCCATTACTATACTAATCACATTATTTGACATTGTTCATCTGCATTATTTAAATCTAACATTGATTTGCCTGAGACAAAGTACACTTTATCAATAGGTATGTTAGCTGTGGTGGATAACAAAGATAATGTATGATGTAATTTATTAAAATCAGCTCAAATGAATGTCACAGATTGGCTTTCTTTTGTCTGAACAGTGTCCTGACAAGAGAGCACATTTTTTTTTTCTAGAATGAACACTGCTGGGCTTTTCACTCTCAATAGTTTCCCGTGTGTATTAAGAATGGTCCACCACCCAAACCACATCCAGCCAACTTGACACAACTGTGGGAAGTATTAGCGTAAACATGGGCCAGCATCCCTGTGGAATGCGTTCAACACCTTGTAGAGTCCATGCCCCAACGAATTGAGGCTGTTCATAGGGCAAAAGGGGGTGTACTCAGTGTACATACACATTTCATGGCCCCATGTGCGTTGGTTCAGTTCGTATAGCCCAGTGTCCATTGGTTCAGTTCATATAGCGCTGATGTGAGATGGTGCTACACATCTATTGGTGTAGCATGGCCGACTTTGAATGCAGCAACAATTTGTCCTAAAATTAATTAGAGAGTAATTCATTGGTATATAGACTCAATCTGACATATGGTTCATGAGGAGAAGATGATTGCTGATGATTTTGATCATTAGTATTACATATACAAATAATTAGTTCTTAATAGTTTCCTTGTTTGTTTTTTAAATATCAATTCCAAATTCAGTGTGGTTGTCACGCCTTGGTCTTAATATTTTGTGTTTTAGTTTATTAGTTGGTCAGGCCAGGGTGTGACATGGGTTTATGTTATTGTGTTGTCGTATTGGGTTTTTTGTAGGCATTGAGATTGTGGTTGATTAGGGGTGTGTTTAGTTTAGGTTTGGCTGCCTGAGGCGGTTCTAAATCAGAGTCAGGTGATTCTTGTTGTCTCTGATGGGGAACCGTATTTAGGTAGCCTGGGTTTCACTGTGTATTTCGTGGGTGATTGGTCCTGTCTCTGTGTAGTGTTCACCAAATAGGCTGTAATAGGTTTCACGTTCCGTTTGTTGTTTTTGTATTTATTAGTTATTTCATGTATCGTTCCGTTTTTCTTCATTAAAAACATGAGTAACCACCACGCTGCATTTCGGTCCGACTCTCATTCAACAAACGAAGAACGCCGTTACAGTGGTTCATCTTAGGGATTCCCATGATACCAATGACAAGTTTCAAGTTGATAGCTAACTGTGGAGTGGATTTACAGTTGTTTGAATGGACACATCTGATTATTGATTTGTCAAAAACTCAGCCATCTTTTGACCAATCCCTTATGACAAACTAAGTCAAGACATGTACTATGGGCTTGCATTCCAACCTCGATGTTATTTGGTCCTATGGCTCATCATTTCTGAAGTATTTTTTAGCATATTTTAGCATATTAGCATATGTGTTAATAGCCACCTACTGGTATGAATGCATCAACATTATTGTCTCAAACTCTTTAGGGACTATTGAGATGGGTCCAATGACCACATTTGGAGTGAATCTGACTTTTAGTCCATGGGAATGTCACGTCCTGGCCTTAGTTATCTTTGTTTTCTTTATTATTTTGGTTAGGTCAGGGTGTGACATGGGGGATTTATGTGTTTTGTCTGGTCTAGGGGTTTTGTATGTTTATGGGGTGTTTTCTGGTCTAGGTGTTTATGGAAGTCTATGGTTGCCTGGATTGGTTCTCAATTAGAAGCAGGTGTTTATCGTTGCCTCTGATTGGGAACCTTATTTAGGCAGCCATGTTCTTTGGGTATTTTGTTGGTGATTGTTTTCTGTCTCTGTGTCATTGCACCAGATAGGACTGTTTCGGTTTTCACATTTATTGTTTTGTATTTTGTAGTGTTCTCGTTGATCGTCTATATTAAAGATGTTGAACACTAACCACGCTGCATTTTGGTCCTCCTCTCCTTCTGCGGAAGAAAGCCGTTACAGAATCACCCACCACAACAGGACCAAGCAGCATGGTAACGGGCAGGAGCAGGAGAGGCAGCGATGTCAGGATTTCTGGACATGGGAGCAGAATCTGGACTATACAACTTGGGAAGAGATAGACAGGTGGGGGGTCGACCCAGGGAGAGTGCCGGAGCCCGCCTGGGATTCGCTGGAGCAGTGCAAGGAAGGTTACAGGAGAATGGAGTTGGAGAAACGAGCACGGCGGCGCGGTAGGAAGCCCGAGAGTCAGCCCCAAAAATGTATTGGGGAGGGCACACAGGGAGGGTGGCAAAGCCAGGTAGGAGACCTGCGCCAAATTCCTGTGCTTACCGGAGAGCCAGAGAGATCGGGCAGGCACCGTGTTATGCTGTGGAGCGCACGGTGTCTCCAGTGCGGGTGCATAGCCCGGTGCGGTACATACCAGCTCCTGGTATCGGCCCGGCTAGAATGGGCATCGAGCCAGGTAAGGTTGAGCAGGCTCGGTGCTCAAGAGCTCCAGTGCACCTGCGCGGTCCGGTCTATCCAGTGTCACCTACACGCACCAGCCCTCCGGTGGCAGCCCCCCGCACCAGGCTTCCTGTGCGTGTCCAGAGCCAAGTACTCCCTGTTCCTCCTCCCCGCACTCGCTCTGAGGTGCGTGTCCTCGGCCCAGTACCACCAGTGCCGGCACCACGCACCAGGCCTACAGTGCGCCTCGCCTGTCCAGAGCCGCTAGAGTCTCCCACCTGTCCAGAGCGGCCAGAGTCTCCCGCCTGTCCAGAGCCGCCAGAGTCTCCCGCCTGTCCAGAGCCGCCAGAGTCTCCCGCCTGTCCAGAGCCGCCAGAGTCTCCCGCCTGTCCAGAGCCGCCAGAGTCTCCCGCCTGTCCAGAGCCGCCAGAGTCTCCCGCCTGTCCAGAGCCGCCAGAGTCTCCCGCCTGTCCAGAGCCGCCAGAGTCTCCCGCCTGTCCAGAGCCGCCAGAGTCTCCCCCCTGTCCAGAGCCGCCAGAATCTCCCGCCTGTCCAGAGCCGCCAGAGTCTCCCGCCTGTCCAGAGCCGCCAGAGTCTCCCGCCTGTCCAGAGTCTCCCGCTTGTCCAGAGTCTCCCGCCTGTCCAGAGACTCCCGCCTGTCCAGAGCCGCCAGAGTCTCCCGCCTGTCCAGAGCCGCCAGAGTCTCCTGCCTGTCCAGAACCGCCAGAGTCTCTTGCCTGTCCAGAGCTGCCAGAGTCTCCCGCCTGTCCAGAGCCGCCAGAGTCTCCCGCCTGTCCAGAGTCTCCCGCCTGTCCAGAGCCTCTCACCTGTCCAGAGCCGCCAGTCTCCCGCCTGTCCAGAGCCGCCAGAGTCTCCCACCTGTCCAGAGCCGCCAGAGTCTCCCGCCTGCAAGGAGCCGCAAAAGCCTCCAGTCAGCCAGGAGCCGCCAGAGCCGCCAGTCAGACAGGATCCTCCAGACCCGCCAGTCAGCCAGGATCCTCCAGAGCCACCAGTCAGCCAGGATCAGCCAGAGCCGCCAGTCAGCCAGGATCCGTCAGAGCCGCCAGTCAGCCAGGATCCGCCAGAGCCGCCAGTCAGCCAGGATCCACCAGAGCCGCCAGTCAGCCAGGATCCGCCAGAGCCGCCAGTCAGCCAGGATCCGACAGAGCCGCCAGTCAGCCAGGATCCGCCAGAGCCGCCATTCAGCCAGGAGCCGCCAGAGCCACCAGAGCCGTCAACCAGCCTGAGCTATCTCTCAGTCCTGAGCTGCCCCTCAGTTTGCCAATCCTAGGTCGGTGGCGAGGGACACCGTTCCTAGGAAGAGACTAAAGCGGAAAAATACTATGGTGGAGTGGGGTCCATGTCCCGTGCCAGAGCCGCCACCGTGGACAGACACCCACCCAGACACTCCCCTATGGATTTAGGTGTGCGTCCGGGAGTCCGCACCTTTGGGGGGGGGGGTACTGTCACACCCTGGCCTTAGTTATCTTTGTTTTCCTTATTATTTTGGTTAGGTCAGGGTATGACATGGGGGATTTATGTGTTTGGCCTGGTCTAGGGGTTTTGTATGTTTATGGGGTGTTTTCTGGTCTAGGTGTTTATGGAAGTCTATGGTTGCCTGGATTGGTTCTCAATTAGAATATCCTTGAGTGGCCCAGCCAGCGCCCGGAATTGAACCTGATCAAACATCTCTGGAGAGACCTGAAAATAGCTGGGCAACAACGCTCCCCATCCAACCTCACAGAGCTGGATAGGATCTGCAGAGAAGAATGGGAGAAACTCACCAAATACAGGTGTGCCAAACTTGTAGCGACATACCCAAGAAGACTCTAGGCTGTAATGGCTGCCAAAGGTACGTCAAACAAAGTACTGAGTAAAGGGTCTTTATATGAATGTAGTATATATATTTTTAAACCTGTTTTTGCTTCATCATTATGGGGTATTGGGTGTAGATTGATGAGGGGAATAAGGCTGTAACGTAACAAAATGTGGAAAAAGTGAAAGTGTCTGAATACTTTCCTAATGCACCATATATGCTCTTAAAGTTCTCCTATGTGAGAGCTCCTAAGAGCTCCTTCTCAGATATTACTTTTTATGTGGTACGTAAACATATAAAGACAGTAAGATCCACCAACAGGTGAAGTCCTTGGGTAGTGGGTACATTTTTCCAGTGCTAGTCATCACAGGCACGTAGCCCAGTAACCTCATCCAGCCCAGATCTAGTGGTAAAGTGCCTTGATGTCTTTGTGGGTCTGGTGGAAGAAGAAGGGTCCTCTGTGTTCAGCTATCTGAACTGCTGGCGTGTGGAATGTGCGGTGGATTTTCTACCCAATTAACCCATATTCTGTCTTGCAAGCCGGCACTTTTTTACGATGGAAGAATGCGATATAAGCTTAGCTGTCCTGGGTTTTGTTGTTTTCGCTAAATCCTCTTGCGCACAACACAACTGGGTGTACCGAGCATGAAGAGTCCTTGTAATCCCACAATGGAGACCTGTTTTACATGGGGCGTTATAAGGCACAAGAGCAGCCCTGATACCATCTTATTTCACTCATGTAAAACTCAATTATGGCAGGCAGAACTATTATACTAGTAAAATGCCCCTGGCCAATAAACATAATTGGATTGGTTTTCTTAAAAATAAAGAGTTAATTGTTGACCTCAATTAGGTCGGACATTGGAATGAATAATACAAATAAAAAAAATATTAGATTGTTATATTAAGGTCAAAATCAGACAGCAATGATCATTTAAATCTATAATTTCTGTTGGGGAGTCATCTTTATAAAGGAACAAAGGTTATTCATTGTCTTGTTGTTAACATCATGGACAATTCAAGAAGTTCTACCCAATGTTGATAACCAACGTTGATATAAATTGAGACTAAAAGTGGAGCGTTGCTCAGTTGTACTGGCTATGCCAAAGGCAAGTGTCTGGCTCTAGGTAGGTGAAAAAGCCCACATTCTTGGAACCAAAGAACCCACTGAGCGTCATAGAGAATATGATGCTGAAAGTCAACATAGAGAGGAAGGGAAGGGTACTGTCGGAGAGCACACCTTCATCCAAATAAAACAACGCAAATACTGTTATTGGCCAAACACTCTCCTTTCTTTGTTGTGGAAAAGCGGGTTGCTGTGAATACAGCTGAATGGAGTGTTTCAGTGTTTGAAGTCATTTCAGAGGCTGGCATTAGCCTAGTGGGGAATCTCTGACAGCAACAAAGAGCCTGACTTTAAAGGACCCTAATATGAATTAGTCATGTGTAATTGCGCTTTCACTTCAACATATCATCCTTTTAACATGCAACAGCCAATCTAAGATTCTGTTACTATGGCTGCTTATAGTGAAGTGCTTCAAGCTACAGGTAACTTCCAAAATAAAGGAAACACCAACATAAAATGTCTTTATTGGCGGGACCATTCTTCCACAAGAAATTCCATAATTTGCTGTTTTGTTGATGGTGGTGGAAAACGCTGTTTCAGTCACCGTGTTCAATTGGGTTGAGATCTGGTGACTGAGACACACACACACACACACACACACGCACACACACACACACTTCAAACCCCCTATGCTCCTTTGAGACCTTTGAGAAAGTCACTGATCTCTTCTTCTAGCCACGCTAGCCACAATAATTGGCAACTGGGCATTTTTATGCATGACCCTATGCATGACCCTAAGCATGATGGGATATTAATTGCTTGATTAACTCAGGAACCACACCTGTGTGGAAGCACCTCCCACTGGGCACAAGCGTCAGTTCAATGTCTAGTTTTGATTTCACTAACGTGAATTCATCGGGAAATCAACAATCAGATCCACCATGTCATTGGATTTACAGTTAAACGGTGGATGAGAAAAGAGGAAATGCCCTTTACATTGATGACTTTTTGGAAATCCAATCAGTTTTCCACGTTGATTCAAAGTCATCACATAGAGTTTTTGGGTTGAAATTACATGAAACAACGTTGATTCAACCAGTTTTTGCAGAGTGGGCTGCTTTCAATATACTTTGTATCCTTCATTTACTCAAGGGGTACGTTTTCTTTTGGCATCTACCTGTATTTTGTCATCAGTGGCGACCCGTCATTCAGGGCAGCTGGGGCAAAGCCCCACCTGTTTTGAGACCCATATATTTAGCAAAAAAATATAAATACATTTTTTTGGGGGGGGGCAAGCCTGTTTTACATGTTATTTTGGCATTAATACGTGTCACATATCAGTTTGCAAATAATGTTTAAAAAAAAGTTTTATATCATTGAGTTAATGAAGCCGCATACAAATATGGGCTCTCGTTTTCTTGAGTGAGGCAGCTCCAAAATGCATCCTAGCTCAGTGCTTTCTGTGGTGATGGGGCAAGCCAGCAGAAAATACAGAGCGTTGTGCTGTGATTGGCTCAGTGTTCTGTCACTCAAGGGGACACTTCCTCACTGCGAAGTCTAAGGGTAGACTTCGAAAAGTCAAGCCCTTTGGGTGCTGCCATAGTTACAGTGTGCCGATCCAAGAAGGCTCAAGGTCATTGGCCACAGATGAAATGACGTCAAATCACATTATACCTACAGTAGCTTTGATTGGACTGATCATGTCAAGATCATGCTTTCAAAATCTTTATGAATCAAGTTGACAATCTACTGGCAAATCCTTTCCATCCCTGTCATATGACGATAAATAATGAAGGGAAATTATAGATAAAACATATCGGTGCTCATTGGCCATTGGATATAAACATTACACAACATTTGGAAATCGCAAATTCAACAATGAGTTGTTTGGAAGGAAGTGAGCACTGCACAACCATGTATTGTATGCTGTTGCATAAATGATGTAATATGCCAGGGAGATATGTATACTGTAGCTAAGAAAGTAATACTAACTGTATGTTGTGTGAGTGGTGGTACAGAACGGCATAGGCAAGATGCAGTAGATGGTATCGAGTACAGTATATACATATGAAATGAGTAATGTAGGGTATGTAAACATTATATTAAGTGGCATTGTTTAAAGTGGCTAGTGATACATTTTTTACATAAATGTTCCATTATACAAGTGGCTGGAGTTGAGTCAGTATGTTGGCAGCAGCCACTCAATGTTAGTGATGGCTGTTTAACAGTCAGCTGGCCTTGAGATAGAAGCTGTTTTTCAGTCTCTCTGTCCCTGCTTTGATGCACCTGTACTGACCTCGCCTTCTGGATGATAGCGGGGTGAATAGGCAGTGGGTCGGGTGGTTGTTGTCCTTGATGATCTTTATGGCCTTCCTGTGACATCGGGTGGTGTAGGTGTCCTGGAGGGCAGGTAGTTTGCCCCCGGTGATGCGTTGTGCAGACCTCACTACCCTCTGGAGAGCTTTGCGGTTGTGGGCGGAGCAGTTGCCATACCAGGCGGTGATACAGCCCGACAGGATGCTCTCGAATGTGCATCTGTAAAAGTTTGTGAGTGCTTTTGATGACAAGCCGAATTTCTTCAGCCTCCTGAGGTTGAAGAGGCACTGCTGCGCCTTCTTCACAACACTGTCTGTGTGGGTGGACCAATTCAGTTTGTCCGTGATGTGTACGCCAAGGAACTTAAAACTTACTACCCTCTCCACTACTGTCCCGTCCCGTCCTGAAGTCCACAATCATCTCCTTTGTTTTGTTGACGTTGAGTGTGAGGTTATTTTCCTGACACCACACTCCGAGGGCCCTCACCTCCTCCCTGTAGGCCGTCTCATCGTTGTTGGTAATCAAGCCTACCACTGTAGTGTCGTCCACAAACTTGATGATTGAGTTGGAGGCGTGCATGACCACGCAATCGTGGGTGAACAGGGAGTACAGGAGAGGGCTCAGAACGCACACTTGTGGAGCCCCAGTGTTGAGGATCAGCGTGGTGGAGATGTTGTTACCTACTCTCACCACCTGGGGGCGGCCCGTCAGGAAGTCCAGTACCCAGTTGCACAGGGCGGGGTCTCGAGCTTGATGACAAGTTTGGAGGGTACTATGGTGTTAACTGCTGATCTGTAGTCGATGAACAGCATTCTCACATAGGTATTCCTCTTGTCCAGATGGGTTAGGGCAGTGTGCAGTGTGGTTGCGATTGCGTCGTCTGTGGACCTATTAGGGCGGTAAGCAAATTGGAGTGGGTCTAGGGTGTCAGGTAGGGTGTAGGTGATATGGTCCTTGACTAGTCTTTCTAAGCACTTCATGATGACGGAAGTGAGTGCTACGGGGCGGTAGTCGTTTAGCTCAGTAACCTTAGCTTTCTTGGGAACAGGAACAATGCTGGCCCTCTTGAAGCATGAGGGGACAGCAGACTGGGATAAGGATTGATTGAATATGTCCGTAAACACACCAGCCAGCTGATCTGCGCATGATCTGAGGACTCTGCTGGGGATGCTGTTTGGGCCTGCAGTCTTGGGAGGGTTAACACGTTTAAATGTTTTACTCACATCGGCTGCAGTGAAGGAGAGTCCGCAGGTTTTGGTAGCGGGCCATGTCAGTGGCACTGTATTGTCCTCAAAGCAAGCAAAGAAGTTATTTAGTCTGTCTGGGAGCAAGACATCCTGGTCTGCAACTGGGGGGCTGGTTTTCTTTTTGTAATCCGTGATTGACTGTAGACCCTGCCACATACCTCTTGTCTCTGAGCCGTTGAATTGCGACTCTACTTTGTCTCTATACTGACACTTAGCACATTTGTTTAAACAAGTCAGCCATAGCAGCTATGTTTTTTAAAAAGCCAGTAAATGAGGCTTAATGAACTGTTTCGCTGCCAGACAAGGCTCCGCTGATAGCCAGGTATTGCAGTGGTAAAGGGTTGGGACTGCTGTTGGGACTCTGCTGTTGGGACAGCTTTATGTAGGCCCTAACAGTTTGTGGGCACGGTTTTTCACAATTACAGTGCAATTTTTGTATTGTTTAGTGTTGTGTTGTCTAGTGGCATTGCTGGTACGCGTACATGTTTCTTTCACCCACCAAGATATAAATGCTAAAATTGCCACTAGTTGTTATGCAGTCGGTAACTATATATACTGAGTGTATAAAACATTAAGAACACCTTAATATTGAGTTGCGCCCCCTTTCGCCCTCAAAACAGCCTCAATTAATCAGGGCATGGACTCTACAAGGTGTCGAAAGTGATATTGGCCCATGTTGACTCCAATGCTTCCCACAGTTGTGTCAAGTTGGCTGGATGTCCTTTGGGTGGTGGACCATTCTTGATACACACCGGATACTGTTGAGCGTTAAAAAAAACAGTAGCGTTGCAGTTCTTGACACACTCAAACCTGTGCGGCTGGCACCTACTACCATACACCGTTCAAAGGCACTTAAATATTTTGTCTCCTCCCGTTCATCTACACTGATTGAAGTGGATTTAACAAGTGACGTGAATAAGGGATCATAGCTTTCACCTGGATTCACCTGGTCAGTCTATGTCATGGAAAGAGCAGGTGTTCCTAATGTTTTGTACACTCAGTGTAGTTCATAATATGCACTCTCGCTCAACTATGAGACAAAAAGTCTACAGTATGCCTAAAGCATGCTTAGATAATCTGCATTTTCAAAACATAGACATGGATTTCCAGGCCAGCCCTCTGTCTCGTTGATATACACAGTTCCCTCACACATATATACATTATTTCCAGGAAAGAGGAAATCACCAACATATAACTCATGATAATGTGGGTTCCTTTGTGGCCCACAGCTGTAATTTAGGTCGTCCTCTCTCTCCATGGTCTCCACCACTGACCTGAATGGGGGAGAGAGTGGATTGCGGCAAATGTGACCTTATCAATCTCCCATACGGGATAATGGGCGTCCATTGCAAACCCAATGCTCTCTCTTTGTGCGCATGCATGTCTGGCATTAGAACAGAATTGAATCTCGTCCAGCTGCAGCGCTGTAACCCCCTCTTAACACGGCAGCTGCTTGCCCAGACCAGACCACAGATGGGCCAAGGAGGTTTGTTTCCATCTCTGAAATTAGTGTCAAGTTGACTGACCCTAGCAAACATGTTAATTCTTCTATTCCTCAGTGTGTATAAGGAGAGCTCCCTCTTCTCAGGGAAGCATGTCATCCTCTCCTATCGTTTAATGCTGCCGAGTTTCAGAATACAAGAGCACTTTATTAAAAAGTGCTTTTCAAAATATAACCCCAACTTCCATTCATACTCAAAGGTAGCCTAGATGGCTGGCTTACACTGCTTCGTGCATTCAAGCTGTTGTTGTGCAGAAGTAAGGGACAGAGGACAGGCCCTAGCTACTCTGTTAGGCTTTTTGAGGTTGGTTCGGTTACGGTTTGATTCTAAAAAAAATAATAACAGATTTAGCTTTAAAAAATGTAACGTTAAATGCACTATGCATTATCAAATGAAATGTATTTATATAGCCCTTCTTACATCAGCTGATATCTCAAAGTGCTGTACAGAAACCCAGCCTAAAACCCAAACTGCAAGCAATGCAGGTGTAGAAGCACGGTGGCTAGGAAAAACTCCCTAGAAAGGCCGAAACCTAGGAAGAAACCTAGAGAGGAACCAGGCTCTGTGTGGTGGCCAGTCCTCTTCTGGCTGTGCCGGGTGGAGATTATAACAGAACATGGCCAAGATGTTCAAATGTTCTAGGGCTCAGGTCCTCTGAGAGAGAGAGAGAAAGAAAGAAAGAAAGAAAGAAAGAAAGAAAGAAAGAAAGAAAGAAAGAAAGAAAGAAAGAAAGAAAGAAAGAAAGAAAGAAAGAAAGAGAGAAAGAGATTGCATACTTAAATTCAGAGAGACATCAGAGACTGTAACGTTCTTTGTTTCACGGAAACATGGCTCACTTGAGACACGCTATCGGAGTCGGTACAGCCACCTGGTTTCTTCACGCATCGCGCCGACAGAAACAGGCATCTCTCTAGTAAGAAGAAGGGCGGGGGTGTATGCCTTATGATTAACGAGACGTGGTGTGATCATAAAAGCATACAGGAACTCAAGTCCTTTTGTTCAAATGCCGACCGCATTATCTACCAAGAGAATTGTCTTCAAACATAATCACAGTCGTGTATATTCCCCCCAAAGCAAACATATCAACGGCCCTGAAGGAACTTCATTTGACTCTTTATAAACTGGAAACCACATATCCTGAGGCTGCATTTATTCTAGCTGGGGATTTTAACAAGGCTAATCTGAAAATAAGGCTACCTAAATTTTATCAGCATATCAATTGTGCAACCCAGGCTGGCAAAACCCTGGACCATTGTTATTCTAACTTCCGCTACGCATATAAAGCCCTCCCCCGCCCACCTTTTGGGAAAAGCTGACCACGACTCCCTTTTTTGCTCCCAGCCTATAGACAGAAACTAAAACAGGAAGCACCTGTGCTCAGGTCTGTTCAAACTGGTCCAACCAATCTGATTTCACACTTCAAGATTGCTTCGATCACGTGGACTGGGATATGTTCTGCATTGCGTCGAACAACAACATTGATGAATACGCTGATTTGGTGAGCGAGTTTATTAGCAAGTGCATCGGTGATGTTGTACCCACAGCATCTATTAAAACATTCCCCAACCAGAAACCGTGGATTGATGGCAGCAATCCTTCAAAACTGAAAGTGTGAACCACTGCTTTTAATCAGGGCAAAGTGGCCAGAAACATGACCGAATACAAGCAGCGTAGCTAAGCTAAGCGTCAGTATAGAGACAAAGTAAAGTCGCAATTCAATGGTTCAGACACGAGAGGTATGTGGCAAGGTCTACAGTCAATCACGGACTACAAAAGAAAAACCAGCCCCGTCTCGGACCACAATGTCTTGCTCCCAGACAAACTAAACAACTTCTTTGCTCGCTTTGAAGACAATACAGTGCCACTGACACGGCCCGCTACCAAAACCTGATAGCTCTCCTTCACTGCAGCCAACGTGAATAAAACATTTAAACGTGTTAACCCTCGCAAGGCTGCGGGCCCTCACAAGACATCCCCAGCCGCGTCTTCAGAGCATGCGCAGACCAGCTGGCTGGTGTGTTTACAGACATATTCAATCAATCTTTATCCCAGTCTGCTGTTCCCACATGCTTCAAGAGGGACACCATTGTTCCTGTTCCCAAGAAAGCTAAGGTAACTGAGCTAAATGACTACCGCCCTGTAGCACTCACTTCCGTCATCATGAAGGGCTTTGAGAGACTAGTCAAGGACCATATCACCTCCACCCTACCTGACACCATAGACCCACTCCAATTTGCCTACCGCCCTAATAGGTTCACAGACGACGCAATTGCAATCACACTGCACACTGCCCTATCCCATCTGGACAAGAGGAATATCTATGTGAGAATGCTGTTCATCGACTACAGCTCAGGATTTAATGCCATAGTACCATCCAAACTCATCATCAAGCTCGAGACCCTGGGTCTCGCCCCCGCCCTGTGCAACTGGGTCCTGGACTTCCTGATGGGCCGCCCCCAGGTGGTGAGGGTAGGTAACAATATCTCCACCCCGCTGATCCTCAACACTGGGGCCCCACAAGGGTGCATTCTCAGCCCTCTCCTGTACTCCCTGTTCACCCATGACTGCGTGGCCATGCACGCCTCCAACTCAATCATCAAGTTTGCAGACGACACTACAGTGGTAGGCTTGATTACCAACAACGACGAGACGGCCTACAGGGAGGAGGTGAGGGCCCTCGGAGTGTGGTGTCAGGAAAATAACCTCACACTTAATGTCAACAAAACAAAGGAGTTAATTGTGGACTTCAGGAAACAGCAGAGGGAGCATCCCCCTATCCATATCGATGGGACAGCAGTGGAGACGGTGGGAAGTTTTAAGTTCCTTGGCGTACACAACACGGACCAACTGAAATGGTCCACCCACACAGACAGTGTGGTGAAGAATGCGTAGCAGCGCCTCTTCAACCTCAGGAGGCTGAAGAAATTCGGCTTGTCATCAAAAACACTCACAAACTTTTACAGATGCACAATCGAGAGCATCCTGTCGGGCTGTATCACCGCCTGGTACGGCAACTGCTCTGCCCACAACCGCAAGGCTCTCCAGACAGAGGGTAGTGAGGTCTGCACAACGCATCACCGGGGGCAAACTACCTGCCCTCCAGGACACCTACACCACCCGATGTCACAAGAAGGCCAAAAGGATCATCAAGGACAACAACCACCCGACCCACTGCCTATTCACCCTGCTATCATCCAGAAGGCGAGGTCAGTACAGGTGCATCAAAGCAAGGACAGAGAGACTGAAAAACAGCTATCTCAAGGCCATCAGACTGTTAAACAGCCATCGCTAAAATTGAGGGGCCGCTGCCAACATACTGACTCAACTCTAGCCACTTTAATAATGGAAAATTGATGTAATAAATGTATCACTAGCCACTTTAAACAATGCCACTTTATATAATGTTTACATTTCTCATCCTATATGTATACACTGTACTCAATACCATCTACTACATCTTGCAGTTCGGCCATCAATAATTGATATATTTTTACGTACGTACATATTCTTATTCATTCCTTTACACTTGTGTGTATAAGGTAGCAGGATATAACCCAACCCACTTTGCCAAAGCACAGCCCCCACACCACTAGAGGGATATCTTCGACCACCAACTTCCATCCTGAGACACGGCTGAGTATAGCCCACAAAGATCTCCGCCATGGCACAACCCAAGGGGGAATGGGTGGAGTGTTGTCACAACACAGAATATAACAATTAATAAAAGTCCCATGACAGTAGTGACTGCCAATTTACTGCTGATCACTTATTAATGATCATTTATTCGCATTACTTTACTTTTATAAAATATTTCAGTTGTTGTGTATATTACATTGGTTTTATTTGATGATTTGATTATTTAATCAAAGTCATCATCTCATCTCTATAGAGCTGCTGCCAATGCTGTCCGACAAAATCACTATTTTAGTAGTTCTTCCTTTAATGACTGCATACTTTTATAACTGCTGAATACAAACTATCAATCACTTAGATCATGTATTTTCAGGAAGAGATGCCTTGGAAGCAACTGCTGTCTTCTGTCTCTTTTACGTAGCAGGCGTAAAAGAAACACACACCGGACAAGTAGGCACGCAATGTATTATGGTCATTGTAGCTAATAACCACATTTTCTGCGCTAGACTATGTGCAATATTGGCCTGTTGGAAACTACAACTCCCTACTACATCGCACAGTTCAGGCTTGATCTGATTTATCTCCAGAGAAACTGCTAATGTGCGCATTGAGCTCACAGAAAATAATTGAACTGATGTTGGCCAATTACAACAACAAAAAAATGAAGAGAAATAACCAACATTTCGGTTAATCACTCAGCACTAATGAGAGTCCAATAACAAGGCTTTATGTTTCCCCATGTCTTTATGGGCCTGACTGGGCCACAGCTGCATTTCATTACTGATCTATTAGTTCTAAGTTATGCTCTGCAATCTCCTCTACTCCCTTGTTCCCACACAAGATAAGTCCCCTCGCCTCTTAAGATCAAGATTAGAGGGCAATTCCACCACTTTTCAACGTCATATTCATTATCTCCAGGACCATACCCATGTTTACATATGACAACGGCGTGTTTCTATGATCCGTGGGTAAAAAGATAAGAAGAAAGGTCCTAAACAATGCTTCTCTGTGACATCACAGGGTAGGGTTAAAAGTAAGAGAAACTGTGATTTTTAAAACCTGCGCCGACTTTCCAGCCAGAGGTGAAGTGTTTTCTTGCTCCCACGTCATTGCATGTATCGTAGTGTTTGTAAAACACTGTTTTTAAAATGTTTGAACTTTTGATGTCATCGGGTAGAAATTGACAAATGCCCCGTTTTCAAACATGTACACACTAGTATTGTGCTGGTGATGAATGAAATGAGCTTGAAAAGTGGTGGAATTGCCCTTTAAAATCACCTGAAATTGGACTTCCACTTTTAACCCAAGACCAAACCCCTCTGAAAGGCACACGCACTATACATACAGTGCCTTAGGACAGTATTCAGGCCCCTTGACTTTTTCCACATTTTGTTACTTTACCGCCTTATTCTAAAATTGATTAAATAAAAACATTTCCTCAGCAATCTGCTCAACATACCCCGTAATGACAAAGTGAAAACAGGTTCTTAAAAAAAAAAGACAACTTGAAATACCTTAACTTCATAGCAAAGGGTCTGAATACTTATGTAACTCCAAATTGAACTCTGGTGCATCCTGTTTCCATTGATCATACTTGAGATGTTTCTACAACTTGATTGGAGACAACCTGTGGTAAATTCAATTGATTGGACATGATTTGGAAAGGCACACACCTGCCTATATAAGGTCCCACAGTTGACAGTGCATATCAGAGCAGAAACCAAGCCATGAGGTCAAAGGAATTGTCCGTAGAGCTCCGAGACAGGATTGTGTCAGGGCACAGATCTGGGGAAGGGTACCCAAACATTTCTGCAGCATTGAAAGTGCCCAAGAAGACAGTGGCCTCCATCATTCTTACATGGAAGAAGATGCAAACCACCAAGACTCTCTCGAGCTGGCCGCCCGGCCAAACTGAGCAACCGGGGAGAAGGGCCTTGGACGTGGGAGGTGACCAAGAACCCCATGGTCACTCTGACAGAGCTCTAGAGTCGCTCTGTGGAGATGGGAAAACCAAAAGGACAACCATCTCTGTTGCACTCCACCAATCAGGCCTTTATGATAGAGTGGCCAAACGGAAACCACTCCTCAGTAAAAGGCTCATGACAGCCAATTTGGAGTTTGCAAAAAGTCACCTAAAGACTCTCTGGTCCGATGAAACCAAGATTGAACTCTTTGGCCTGAATGCCAAGCGTCACATCTGGTGAAAACCTGGCACCATCCCTACGGTGAAGCATTGTGGTGGCAGCATCATGCTGATGGGATGTTTTTCAGCGGCAGGGACTGGGAGACTAGTCAGGATCGAGGCAAAGATGAAAAGAGCAAAGTACAGAGAGATCCTTGATGAAATCCTGCTCCAGAGTGCTCAGGACCTCAGACTGGGGCGAAGGTTCAACTTCCAACAGGACAACAACCCTAAGCACACAGCCAAGACAACGCAGGAGTGGCTTCGGGACAAATCTCTGAATGTCCTTAAGTGGCCCAGCCAGAGCCTGGACTTGAGCCTGATCGAACATCTCTGGAGAGACCTGAAAACTTATTTCCTTTTAATATGGAAACACAGAATGTCACAATTGTTAATATCCTGATCTCTCTGGTCGCCCAACACAGTCATCTGTCTCCCCAACCCCAGCAGAGACGCCTATTTACTGATGAGGGGGGGCAGGGAGAGAGGTGTGTGTCTCAAATGGCACCCCATTCCCTATGTAGTGCACTACTTTTGACCAGGGTCCATAGGGATCTGGGTTCTATGGGCCCTGGTCAAAAGTAGTGCACTACATAGGGAATAGGGTTCCATTTTGGACAGCCTAGATTACCCTAACTGTGGGGGTGTGTTATGTGCTGTCTGCTTCATAGACAGGGTTAGGGTTAGTGGCCCTGTAAGGCTGGAGCTCCCAGACATTGCTCTCTCATTGAACAGAGGTTTAGCCTGAGGGGGGAAATACTGGGTAGCCTCATGAGTTTAATTCCCTCCAGATTATGGATTGAATGTGTCTAGAACACACCCCTCCACAGTGGATTCATGGGAACCTTCCCTGACCTATAATTTATGACTCTTTTGCATTTGAACACCACTGGGGTGGTGAGAGTTAAATGTTTCAATGCTCAGTACAAACCATGCAATAAATGCAAATGGTTATTTTATTAAATTATTCACCTGAATATATAAATACTTTGTGTCGAAGTGGATGAACGAGTGTATGTGAGTCAGAGTGTATGTTTCCCCTGTGTGTCCGTTTTTCTCACTCCACCCCCCCCCCTCTTTCTTCTTCTTCTTCTTCTTCTTCTTCTTCTCATTTCTTCTCCAGCAGCACACACTGTGGTTTCTCTCTCAGTTGATTTTTTGGCAGCTTGTCCTGCCGGTTTCTGGCTCCAGCCCTCATTGTTTTCCATTCGGTGCGGCTGGATCTGCAGCCTCTCCCTGTGTTGCGTAACAGAGGAGTGAGGGAGGCGCTCCTGACTTCCCTCCTGAGTCCCGGGTTCTCCGCCCTTCTGCCAAACTTTACACTTGCACACTTTCTTGTGTGTATCTAGCAATAGTGTAAAGTCACTCCAGCCAATGTTTACGCCAATCATATGCTTTTAAATCCACGATGGGGAGTGTGCACGCGCACACTTATGAAACAGGGTGGAGAATTGTGACTAAGCCGCTGTGGTTCCTGGTGAGCTCAGCTCCGTGACTCCCTGAATGGGCGGCCCCTTATGTAAACCAGGGAAGGGGTTGCTTTAGGATTTGTTTACATGTTCCCCCTCAAATGAGAGAAGATCCTGAAGTCAGAGGACAACTTGGCGAAGTGCTGCTGCACTTTTCAATTTTCAGTACAGAACCTGAAAGATAATTCTGAAATCTTGAACACGTTTTTCTGAATTCCTCAGAGCAGTCAGCAGGAATAGGTGCACTGTGTGTACTGGGTCTGTGGTAGCTCTCATGTAGGCTATTCAGATAAAGCGTCAGTTGGATTTTGTTCCCAGGTTTTACCCTACAGTACTACAATGATAGCGTCACAGGAACACAAGTGGACGGGATGTTTGACCTTCTGAGACCTGTGAGTCACATTCAAATAAGAATGGAGCCCTGTTATTGGTGAGTGACCATCTGAGCGGAAATAGCCCTACCCTAACTAAGGAAGTGACTGTGTCCTGAGTGTGTATGTTGAGTGTACTATGTAAAGTATAGTTAGTTTGTGCCTGCGTGCCTTGTGGTGTGTGTGTGCTTGTGTGCCTGGGTGCGTTTTTAGGACATGTAGGATTGTGTGCACTGCAGTGCACGTGAGAAAGACTCAAGAGAATGGATTTGTCCGGCTTCACCTCTCACCTCTCATCAGTGACAGGTCAGCAGAATTCCCAAGCTGTGTGTGCACAGTGTGTGTCCGGCTGGAAGCCAATCCGACTCTGCGTGCCTTGGTCTTCAGTGTGAGTCAGAGGTGTTTTTGCATAGCCGATCAAACAAGGAGAACAGGGCTGGGCCCTACTGCCCTCTCAGATCACCATCATTTCCATGGCTGTGGAACTCTGTCAGCCATACTGCCACGCTAAGGCTGCACCGTCTACAATAGAGACTATGAACTATGAAAATAAAACCCAGCATACAATAGGGGGATGTGGTCCAGAGGTTTTTAGTTGTTTTCAGCTGCTTTACAGCACGTTACCAAGTCTACGGCATTCCTCTACGGCTAAATGGGTATTTACCAGTGACCTTCTGAACAAATAGTATTAAACTTTAAGCCAATAAATCCACTTAGTTGTACAAATGGGCCTTTTTTCCCCCCTGTTTTCTGTTGGTTGCACTGGAAAGAAAACACTTTTTGTTCTCTCATTTGGCATCCAAACAGCAGATCAATGCTTTTAATGCACTCCTTTAAGACTTCACTGACCAGCAACACTGTCGTTGCTCCACAGAGAAAATTAATACTGAATCAACTCGAAGCCCAAAGTACTTAGGTTGAGTAAGTGTGATTGTGATTGTGTGTGTGTGTGTGTGTGTGTGTGTGTGTGTGTGTGTGTGTGTGTGTGTGTGTGTGTGTGTGTGTGTGTGTCGGTCTGTTTGTGTGTGTGTGTGTGGGTGTGTGTCGGTCTGTTTGTGTGTGCGTTCTTGTGTGTGTATTTGTGTGTGAGGGAATGCATCGGGTTTGCCTGTGGAATCCCTATGTTTACATGGACTTAGCCTTAACCACCACATCCTGCTCATTAGCGTGTGTGGTGGTACACAGCGCCACACAGCTCGGACCCAGGTGCTAAGCTATTGCTGGAGCAAAACCCAGTATGCCTCACTCTGACTCTGACCAGAGATGAATGGGCCAAATATAGCCCTTCACCACCATATTGTAACCGAAAGACTATCATGGTTATGCTATTACGGGTGTTGAAAACCTGAATAAATGTCGAAATGAATAGCATAAAATAACTCCACTGACGCTTTTAATTGCCCACTCCCAAAAAATAAGAATAAAAAACTAAATTGGGGGGGATTTTCATTTTTCTACATAAAAGACTGTAAAATCACTAGGAACTCAGCTCAAATGTATTTTTATTTAGGAAATCTATTCCGAAGTATTTCCACACATAAATAGAGAGACATATGTGATCGTGTACCAATGTAATCAAGGTTTGAAATGATTATGTTTTTATGCTTCTTGCGTCAATTTGCAGAGTACAAATGATTTCTAGTTATGTTCCGCCCCCCTGACCATCCGCTCACTAAAAAAATCGTCCCGCGGCTGAATCTAGTTGAGGACCCCTATCCTGTGGTTTTGGGTACAGCTAAAGAACCCTAAAGGTTTTAATCTGGATACTAACTATTTTTCTAAGAGTGTAGAAATGCACAACTTGAGGGTGCTGCTGGCATTTAAGTGGTTCCTAGCAGGTTTTTGTTCCAATTGCTATTCGCACATTCACAAAACTGCCTGAAATGGACTCAATCTTCCAGCGACAGTCTTTTCATTTAAATTACATGGGCATCTTTTGAAAGTATAGTTGCCAACATATGGCTCCTCCTTTCAAAGACACTGACAAGCCATCGTCATCACTGTCACCAGCAACTCTGTGGCACACCTCTCTCTCAGTGAGACTGGCATTGTGTACACAGTGTCGAATGTCTGAGGGTTGCCTTTAACCTCACTAAGCTGTAGTTCCTATGGGAAAACCCTTCACCACCTTGCCCCCCGCTTACCTTTCCAACCTTCTTTTCCCCTTTCAACCCACACGCTGACTCCATTCCGTCACAGAAGGCCACCTTGTCCTTCCCAGATCCAAGCTCCGGAGCTTCGGCGACAGGGCCTTCGCCAGGGCTGCTCCTAGGCTCTGGAACTCTCACCCTCCAGCCATCCGTGACTCTGAGCCCTTCACCATCTTTCAGTCCCTCCTAAAGCCCCACCTCTTCACCTTGGCCTACCCCAAACCCACACCACACACACACACACACACACACACACACACACACACACACACACACACACACACACCACAACACCTGTTCGTTCACTCATGTTTCTGTTTCGACCTGCTGTTAGTCTGGCCTTGTTTAGATTTCTGCTTTTTGTTTAGGTTTTACAATTGTAAAGCGACTTTGGGTCTTTGAAAAGTACCATGTAGTATTATTATACTTTTATTGATGGATGTTTTGAAGGGCAAAGGGGCTTGAAGCTGGCATCTGGACTAGAGGCTGAACAGAAGAGCCCGCGCCAGGCAGCCGTCTCTGCTTTGTGTGGCCCTCTCTGGCCCCCTCTCTCTCACTTTCTTTCTCTCTCTTCTGGGACAATGGAGCTGGAAGAAAAGAGTGTGTGCTCAGTGGAGAGAGAGAGAGATGAAAGAGCCCTGCCCCCACGAGCACAACTACCATCCATATCACCCCTCTCCCTATGAAGGGTATGAAGATTTAGTTATTTACATCTAGATGGCTTTTAGGATCATTTCGCACTGCATTTCTCACTAGTCTGAAATGTTCAGCGCCAAAATTTCACATCAAGGCAAAAACCAACGTTCTACACACAATCCACTGACAGTATAGGACATACAGACGCAATATAAAGAGGTGTGCGTGACAAAGGGTTGGAGTCGGTGTCATCCATCGGTGTACCAACTAACCTAACCCAAATATCTAGAGGAAGTCGCCACATAGAAGTGGCCAAACGCCCATGTGCCCTGGTGAAAATGAATGCACTAAATAGGGAATAGGTTGATACTGTCACGTTTACTCCCGCTCCCCTCCGGTGCTCGACACCATCGTTAGGCGCACCTGCGCCACCCCCTGGACTCATCCCCTTCCTGATTACCTCCATAATATATGTGTCACTCCCTTTGATTCTTTCCTCGGGTGTTATTGTTTCTGTTTCGCGTCTGTACCCTATTCGAGTCTCTTGTTTGTTCCATGTTCGTTTGATTTATTCAATGATTCACTCCCTGCACTTGCTTCCCGACTCCCAGCGCACACGTTACAGCAGCCTGTGTCCTCAACTCACTCCCCGGTATATTTGCTAACAACAGAATGCTCAGCTGCAGTGATGGATCAATGGTTCCAACTCTAATTGACAGCTAACTTAGTTAGAAATTGACCGATTGAGGTAGAGGGTGGAAATGGGCTGGAGGTGGCTAAAGAGTTTGTTTCGTTTAATTTAATACCAGGTCAATTATAGTCTGGTTAGCAGACAATGGGGCTGGGTGCACATAGGCCTATTCATTACGCATAACATGCGTATGCCTATACAAAATACTAGACTCAATTCTAGCGTTGCCTATGTGCGAGGCAGATTTTCTCTTTTTTTTTTAATCCACTGTTGATATGGCATTATAGGAGGAGGGAATCATTTGGAGCCGGAAGTGTGTCTTTGGTAATCAGACAAGGTGCGTTCTTTGAAAATGGGGACGGATAGCCTAATTCAACAAGTGGAATGCAGTTCTGTGAATTGTGAATAATTAAAAAAAAGGGGAAAACCTGAAATACTTCAAAGCCTCAGTAGACCATTTAAAAGCTGTTCATTCATAGGCTAACTGGCTAATGACCAGGCTAAAAAGACAATGCAATGCTGCTAAACCGGCCTTGATGAAGGAGAGTGTAGGTTGTGCTTGTTTTTTAAAATAAAATTAAACTAAATGGGGGGAAACCAAACATTTTTTATGTTTCGAAATATGAGATTCACCGGCACAAAAGGCACATCTCTGGTTCCATGGGCACTACGTCATGGCTGGATAGGCTGCGCTTCCACTCTCAAAATCCATGCCAATCCATGCCATTCTCGACTGCATTACCGGTGTGTCTTAAAACATCCCATTAGGGCTACATGAAATGGTTCATTTTCAATTTTCATTTTTTTTTCCTCAGCGCAAGCGAGCTGATGTTAAACAGGTAAGAATGGCCAAACCTGGCGTTAGGGCTGGAGAATGCCAGTGCACTCGTTTTTACATGACTAAATTGCAAACTAGCGTGCGTTTGACACTTGTCCCTCCTTAGCGCCAGATGAAAATAGAGCCCAATAAGTCTCTAAATCCCAATGACATCAATGAACAATTTAGGCCTAAATCTAAGTTGCATGTGCTTATCTCAACTCTGAATCTGGCACTATATGAGTATGAATAAAAACACCAGACCACATCTG
Organism: Oncorhynchus masou masou; assembly: GCF_036934945.1. Classification (NCBI taxonomy): domain Eukaryota; kingdom Metazoa; phylum Chordata; class Actinopteri; order Salmoniformes; family Salmonidae; genus Oncorhynchus; species Oncorhynchus masou. Next base: position 9,509,041 of record NC_088227.1, read on the forward strand.
GCCTGAGCAGTCAAATTCTGATGTGTGGACAAATCAAGACAGACCAGAGCACACTAGACCAACAGTTTTATCAAGACAGACCAGAGCACACTAGATCAACAGTTTTATCAAGACAGACCAGAGCACACTAGACCAACCAATTAACTATTAACAAGGCACACCTGTTAATTGAAATGCATTCCAGGTGACTACCTCACACAGCTGGTTGAGAGAATGCCAAGAGTGTGCAAAGCTGTCATCAAGGCAAGGGATGGCGATTTGTTGAACACTTTGTTGGGTTAATACATTATTCTATATGTGTTATTTTAGAGTTTTGATTAGTCTGAGTAAAAAACCTGAGTAGGTGTTCAAAAACTTTCAACCGGATGTGTGTGTGTGTGTGTGTGTGTGTGTGTGTGTGTGTGTGTGTGTGTGTGTGTGTGTGTGTGTGTGTGTGTGTGTGTGTGTGTGTGTGTGTGTGTGTGTGTGTGTGTCTGTGTGTGTGTGTGTGTCTGTGTGTGTGTGTGTGTGTATGTATGGCGGGACAACAACCTCAATATACTTTAAAATGACAAATATATTCATACAGTTATTTGGCTGTGTCCAGCTCGCTAATAATCACTTAATTGAAAGCTAGACAGTCAGGGCGCATCGGAAATTCCCAAAACGATGGATAGAGGACTATTCATTTTGACAGCGAGGAAATACAAACAATTTTTAAGACGGCCCTCGGGACCTCATTAAAGACAGAATGCGGCCCCCGGGGCAAAATGAGTTTGACACCCCTGATCTAAACCATCACAGCCAAACAACAACAATGGCCCCCCTTCTTCACTCTCTATTTTACTTCCTCTGACTCCCTGATCCTCCTCCAAGTGTCTGCGTGTGTATGTGTGCACGACTGCGCTATTGCCTGCATGTGCTTGCTCTCCTCTGCATTCCTTCCTGAGTGTGGCGTGGGACTTTGTATGGTATGCTTCGTCGAACAAGAGGCCCAGTCACGGCTCCAGCTCTAAGGTGGCCAGCTGCCATTAACCACCAGCCTCAGCCCTCCTACATGCCCATAATCGCTGAGAGAGAGAGAGAGAGAGGGAGAGAGAGAGAGAGAGAGAGAAAGAGAGAGAGAGATATGCATTGGGTTGTTGGTATGGGTTCTTGCATTCGCACTTGCCACCATAGCATAGTGTCAGTCCTGAGGGAGGTAGGAGGTGTCTCTGCTTCCTTCTCTTTATGATCTAGCTGTTCTTCCTGTTTCCTCTATCCGGCTGCTGAAGGAGAAATGATGCACTGGATTTTGGCTCCATCCTTAGTAGGCTACACATGCTGCTGCTGACAGTGTGGGGATTTGAATCTACTGAACCTCTTTTTCCTTAAATAAAACATTTACATTCATGCCTCCTACAGTTTTGATCTGTTTGAAAAAAATTTACAAGGTCAATTTATTTAATCATGTTGAATTTTGCTGTGAAGGTGTCCATTTACAATGAACAATTCCATTGTACGATGACTCATATGTACTGTCGTCAGAAACTTGGGCAGTTGTGTTATTACAATATTAGATCATAGCGGTAGATTTTCAGTTGGGAATTCTTGGCCGCAGCAGATGTGCTCTAACGACATTCATGTGACAAACATAAAGTGGATAAAGAGAAGGGCCTGTACCTTTTTTTAATGGTCTGTTTTAGAACACTGTCAGGATGCTCTCTCTCTCTCTCTCTGTGTGTGCCAGCCCTTTATCCCCTTATGGAAAGTTGTGTGAAGTATGTGGGGCCTGGCTGATACAGTGGTTGCTTCCCAAATGGCACCCTACTCCCTACATTTCACCAAGGTCCATGCCTTGGTGAAATGTAGTGCCCTATATAGGGAATAGGGTGCCATTTGGGACGTAGTCAGTGTTTAGCAGGCCCGTGTAAGCACAGCAACAGGAAAGGGGTCAGGAGGAGGAAGAGAAAGGCAGAGAGTCTTGCTGGGACAAGAGAGCGAGCAAGATAGTAAAGGGGGATTCAGTGGGAACTTGTTTCGTAGTACTGCATTTGGTGAACAAAAGGAAAGACAATGTAGTTCTTCACTGAAATAGAAATTAAGGGTTTGAACTGTTTGTTTTGAACTGCTCTGATGTCATGGAATAAATAGGATGTGACTGTGTATGTCAAGGGTAGGTGGCATTCCACGCACCCCCCCCCCCCCCCCCCAAAAAAACTTCAAACAAGAGCATTCAGCCATCCACAGGAGCACATTCTCATTTTCATCCCTGATGCCTTCCACAGCAGTATGGCTGGCCTGGAGTTCTGCACGGGTGGGGGGCTCATTGTGCTTGAAGAATGCCAGGGTCGAGAGTGACAGGGCTTCCCCAGCGAGGGAGCAGATGGCCTATCGGAGAGGCACAACAAAAGTGTCAACCACCGCCTCTACCTTTAGCCATTCACGGCTTACTTGTCTGCAGCGCAAACCGACAACTGTGTCACAAAGTGCTCTGTTCCACGGTTCCGCCCAGCCCACTGCACAGGCCCATAGTCCGGCGCCCCGGCTGAAAGGGTCCGTCTTCTTTTTACACACACAGCGAGGGTGGAACCACAACCTGTCACGCTGATGGCCGTTCTTCTGTCCTCCTCAACATTCTAGCTTAATGACTGGAGACAACCGGTTGCTCTTTTCTCTGCCGTCTGACTGGGTGCTTCGGCATCCAAGGTTTCTCCATCGGTGCTTCCTGTTGGGTTTAAATGAAGGGGCCAAGGGTTGTTAATGTTTTTCGGGTAAGCAGTGTGATGTATTCTCACCCTGCTTTGTGAAGCCAGGGCTCTGTCCTCCTCTCCTCTACTCCTCTTCCTTTCCACTCCTCTGCTGCCTCTTCAGTATGAATGAGCCCAGGACAGGAAAGGCGTAGTGCTGCTTTAGTTTACTGCGGAACACAGTGAACCTCGGGCCACTGTAACCTCTCTGTCTCTCAGGGAAAAAAACAACTCTGTGCAAGATGTAAACAGTCTGAGGCTTTATCTGTTTCAGGAAACACTGGGGTTGATGTCATTTGTCATCAGTGTCATATTGTATTTCAAAATGTCCTTAATTGTTTTACCTTAAGGACATGTTCTCTTTCATTCTTTTTGGCTTGAACTTGATCTGACTCGAGATTTCTAACTTGTGTTCTTTTTTGAAAGTTTAAATCTGACTCTATGAAGAACTCAGAGACATTGCTTGTGGTGACTCTCCAAATAGCCTTGTCTGATGACTTCAACTCAACCGTCTTTACAGTGGAGGATATTTTTTTTTTTTAGAGAGAAGAGAAAATTGCTCGGAATTCCTGAGAACCAAAATAAACATGTGACAGAATGAAGTCTGCTTTTAAAAAGGTCCCTTCAGCAGCTCAGTAGCAGTATGTCATGGAAGGAGGCTGAGTGGAGTGGGGGGGGTGGCCAAGCCAAGGAAGAAGGGGTGTTTAGATTTGGGGTGGGGCTCTAACCACAGTAGGCTCACACACAAGGCAGACTGTGTGTGGAACTGACCGAAGCCCCTCCCTCCTCTGTTTCCCTACAGATGAGTCGGAGAGAGAGAGAGAGAGAGAGAGAGCAGCTGTGTGAGTGTGTGAGAGAGAGAGGTGCTCAGTCCTGAAGAGATCACACAACGACACAGAGCCTAGCTAGCGCTGCTGAGACGTAACTCATAGGAGTATGCAGAGTAGTATCTAAGTTTGTCCTGAGGACAGACACCACAACTGGTAAGATAACTTTACAGCTGATGTGCATACAATCGTTTTTTATGTGCTTTCATTTCATTTAACCTCGTGTGATTTCATTTTATTTTATTCAACATTGTCTTTACGTGATTTTATTTTGTTTAACCTCATGTGAGTTCATTTCCTGTCATATTCTAATTTTTTTTACCAGGGAAGTCAGTTAACAACAAATTCCTTTTTCATTACAATGAAATACATCCTGTTTTGATTATCTCTCATTCTGATGTTTTGTCTTCTGCCCAGCAGATCAGAATGGGAAACACTGACAGCCAGTACAGCAGCTTTAACGTCCCTGGGAAATCCAAATCCTGCTCTCTAAAGTTCTACTCCGCTAAAGAGGAGGCCCTGTCCCCCCATAGCTGGTGGAGGGGCAGCGAGGGGAGCGGCCAGGGATACAGAACCAGAGGCAAAGGGGGGAGGGTCTGCCTGCCCCAGCACAAGATCACTCACAACCAGCCTTATGGCTCTTCGAAACACTATGAGCACCACATCACTAAGGAGGGCAGGGAACTGGGGGGGCCCCCGGGAGCCAAGCTGAAGCCCATCTCTCCACAGAGGTGTGGCAGAGGGGACAGCTCCCAAGTGACCAGGAAAAACACCTGTCATACCGGTTACAGTTACCTGGAGAGTAGTGGGGAGAGTGTTAACGGTCTCGGGGCTAATGGACAGCGTACCCCCGAGAGGACTTCTCCGTGTGAGCACAGGGTTCCCCTAGAGAGCCGCAGCAGCCCCAAGGTGCTTCTCCGTAAGGATGGCAGCATGCGTGTTGAGTTCACCAACACCATGCGGATGTCTCTGGAGCCCCAGGATCGGTCAGGCCACAGCCAACCTGTGGGAGCCGCCCCAGAGCCCTCTCTGACTGGGACCAGCAAGGGTAGCTCCCTGAGCTCCGAGGGCTCCTGGTACGACTCTCCCTGGGGGAACCCCACGGAGCTCAATGACAATGTGTTCACCTGTAGTCAGACCGTAGCGGGGGACAACAGCAGCGGCTACACCACCTACTCCTCCACTCGCACCGAGGAGACGGGCTGCGGCTTCAACACCTTCTCGTCCGCCCACACTGAGGACATCTCCCCGGGGTTCAACCCCAGCCTCCTCTTCCAGACTGTGGATGGTAACGGTCAATATACAAGCCGAGGGTTTAACAGCAACGGGTATAACACTTGCTCTTCGGGCCGCACTGAGGACAGTGGCATCGGGGACTCCATGATCCTTCATCCGGAGAAGAGTCCGTTTAGCCTCATGTCCCCTCCTGTGTCCCTGTCGGACCTCTACTCTAACCCCAGCGTGGCGGCTGTGTTCCCCACTGCTCAGTTCCAAGACGTCCCCCAGCAACGGGGGTCGCTCACTTCGTTACTGACCCTGGACGCGGTCATCCAGGAGGAGAGCTCGGGGTTGTACGACCAGCGCTACTCCTCTCACAGTCGCACGCTGCCATGCAGGAGGGTTACTGCCACGGTGGCCACCGAGCCCTCCGCCATCGTGGTCGGTAACAGCAGAAAGGACAACCTGAAGAGCCGCATCAGGCGCCTCGGCGACTGGACGGGAAGTCTGAGCAGGAAGAAAAGAAGACTACAGGTGAGGGAAAAGGGGAAGAAAGAGGGGAGGGGAGGAGGGAAGGGTACACCGTGAAGGAGGGAAGACTGGGCATGTAGTGTAGACTCTTTATCATATGACGTGTCCCCAGTTGTCGAAGCGATGCGATAAGACTGCTGGCTGAGTCTGTGTGGTGGTAATCTCATTGTTTCGGTTGTTTGGGTCAACGTGATTGGCTGATGACCGTTGGCTCTTAAATCCAGTCTGACGATGCAGATCATTGCAGTGCCACATGAATGTCTCTCTGTCACACGTCATCCTATGGTTCCTGAACACCCTCAGACTTATATCTGACAGACTGGATCCTTGGAGATACTTTTGTAGCTTGTCCTTTAATAAACAACATCAAGCCATTGCGAAAAACACTATGAAAGGAAAAGGCACCACAAAATAAATTATTCCAACAATAGTTACCCACTGGAACATTTTCAGAACCTTATATAATTTTGACAGATATTATGTAAGACTATAGGCCAGTCTCCCTCAGACTTTGTGTAGAATTATATGATATTTACATGGGAAAGATTTCAAAGATCGATGATGTCGGTTCAGAAAGGAAACCTTCCCCGCTCTTTTCGACTAATTCCACGGATAGAAAACAGAAGATCCCGGTTTGAATCGCACTGACGCCGTGCCAGATTTAAAACTATAAATGTGTTTGCATGATTAATACCGAAGCAAATTCATTTCCATGTGTTCTGTGTTTAGAGTTCAAAACAGTTAACCTAAGCTAGAAGTGTTATTAAAAGTCTTATTGAGGCGTGTTCTTAGCATGTTATTTAATTACCTTCAAATAACCTGTCATTTCTGTTCTCAGAACGTTAATAAAACCTCCCAGGAAAATGTTCAGGGAACCATAGTAATACGTTCCCCAAACTTCCCTGCAACCCAGAACAGGCAAAATGTTCACTTCCTTTCTTAGAACTTTCCATTTTACCGGACAGGAAACGTGTTGTTTTCACTCCCAGAACCAATGGGAAACCGAAACCCACAACTTCCAAGGAACCAAATGTGCTAGCTGGGTAGGCTCCTGCTCCTGTGAGCGATTCCAGCTAGCACAAGCCAAGGCCAGGTCCTAAGAATGTTTGCTCTAGATTGGTCTGTATAATATCCATGTCTTCTGTTACTCGTACCAGCAACATTCCAGGGTATGATTGTATCATATCATGTTAGAGTATCTCACAATACATCTCATATTATGTCCTAATACAAACAGAAAATCATGGCATCCTGTCCAGGAAATAGTCCATCGAGAAATACATGAGAATGTGGCTCGTCTGTGTCCCTGATATTGCCATATTGTTAGACGATCATTCAACTTTTACGGGTCTTTTTAAGGTCTAGCAAGCTATTTATTCATTATTTCCTCTCCAACCACCCTGCTCTGTCTCTCTCTCCCTAGGAGCCTTACGGTAGTGAGACCAGTGAGGGCTTTAGCAGTGGAGTGGACCCTGGGTTAGGTAACTCTAGCTCCCAGTTAACTGGTCCACTGTGGAATCCCCTCCACACCCAGGCCTACACCCACACCCAGGGCCAACAGTGCCACAGTGACGCTCTGCGCCAGAACATCTATGAGAACTTCATGCAGGAGCTGGAGACAGGACGCAACAGTGGGCCGGAGAGGACTGAGCCCTCGGAGGAGGGAGAGGAGGAGGAGATGGGAGGAGGGGGGGGAATAGGAGAGGGAGAGCAGGGGGAGAGCAGTGGTAGTGGCTCCCTGGGTTCCCTGGAGCAGCTGGACCTGCTGTTTGAGAAGGAACAGGGGGTGGTGCGCAGAGCCGGCTGGCTCTACTTCAAACCCATCCTCACCCTGCACAAGGACAGGAAGCTGGAGCTGGTGGCCCGTAGGAAGTGGAGGCAGTTCTGGGTCACACTTAAAGGTAGGGCTCCCTCCTCCTTCTACCTGCACTCGCTCAAATAACCTGTGCTACATACAGCCAATTGGGTTTTCGTCCCAAATGGCACCCTATTCCCTATATAGTGCACTTCTTTTGACCAGAACCCTAGAGCACTATAAAGGGAATAGGGTGCCATTTGGGATGCCTCTTAATGGGACAACCTGGTTAAATAAAGGTTAACAGAACAGCATCTTCTACTACATGTATTTTGTTTATATACTGTACAGTGCATTCGGAGAGTATTCAGACACCTTGACTTTTTCCACATTTTGTTACGTTACAGATTTACGTTACAGATTTAAAAACGGGTGTTTAGACATTTTTGCAAGTTTCGTACAAATCAGAAACATCACATTAGCATAAGTATTCAGACCCTTTACTCAGTACTTTGTTGAAGCCCCTTTTGCAGCAGTTACAGCCTCAAGTCTTCTTGGGTATGACGCTACAAACTTGGCACACCTGTATTTGGGGAGTTTCTCCCATTCTTTTCTGCCGATCCTCTCAAGCTCTGTCAGGTTGGATGGGGAGCGTCGTTGCACAGCTATTTTCAGGTCTCTCCAGAGATGTTCAATCAGGTTGAGCCATTCAGAGTCTTGTCCCGAAGCCACTCCTGCGTTGTCTTGGCCATGTGCTTAGGGTCGTTGTCCTGGTGCTAGGAAAGGTCTTTGTGGTTCCAAAACACTTCTATCATTTAAGAATGATTGAGGCCGCTGTCTTCTTGGGGACCTTCAATGCTGCAGATATTTTTTGGTATCCTGCATTGATGCAATCCTGTCTGAGCTTTACGGACAATTCCTTCGAACCCATGACTTGGTTTTTGCTGACATGCACTGACAACTGTGGGACCTTACATAGACAGGTGTGTGCCTTTCCAAATCATGTCCGATCAATTGAATTTACCACAAGTGGACTCCAATCAAGTTGTAGAAACATCTCAAGGATGATCAATGGAAACAGGACGCACCTGAGCTCAATTTTGAGTCTCATGGCAAAGGGTCTGAATACTTATGTAAATAAGGTATTTTTGTTGTATGTTTTTTACATGCCCTGAAATGTCAAAATACCCGTTTTCCCTTTGTCATTATGGTGTATTGTGTTTAGATTGATGAGAATGTTTTTTTTTTCACTTTAGAATAATGCTGTAATGTAAAACAATTGGGAAAAAGACAAGGGGTCTGAATACTTTCCCGAATGCACTGTATGTTCTGTAGGTTTTCCCCTTGACATTGGGTCATTGTCTCACAATATGGTTCTAGAGCGGTGTCTTAGCTAAAGCCTCCTCTCCTCCCTGGTGCATACAGGGTGCACCCTCCTGTTCTATGAGACCTATGGGAAAAGCAGCTGTCCCGAGCAGGAGCTGTCCCCGCGCTACGCCCTGCTGGCCGAGGACAGCATTGTCCAGGCCGTCCCCGAACACCCCAAGAAGGAGAACGTCTTCTGTCTGAGCAACGCCTACGGAGATGTCTATCTGTTCCAGGTACGTTCTACCCTAGGCTCGCTCACCAGGATTCTCAAGCTCGGAAGTACCTGTATGTGCCTGTGGAATAGACTGGGGACGAGGTTAGTTCTACACAGACCGTTGTGCCGTCAACGGAGGCACTTGTCAGGGAGGTCCTCATTCACTATTGTTGTTTGAGATCTGCAGTACGCCGTCATTTTTCATCTCTCTTTTTCGTTGAGCACAGTGTGAATGAGTAAGAAGGAACATTTTAGGGTTTTCTGCTGTATGCCCCCCCCCCGCTCCTGCCTCATGGACCCCTTGTGATGGAGTTGTGTTTTTTCAACTCAGTCTGTTGCATTCTTTTTTAGAAGGGTTATATATTGGAATAACTCCATATGCTATGGGACAACCACAAGTATGGACTGGGCTGAACGTCTGCTTTTTAGGATGGAATGTGCCGCTGTTCTGGTTGGTAATGACTATATTGGTGTTGGTGATGTCCTGTCTGGATGCACTGTCAGCTTTAGAGCTCCATTGTCATACGTTCTATAAAGGTGTCAAATGGTAGGGTTGGGAAAAGCATCCCTACTGGCTGGTCTGAGTAGACTAGTCGTGTATAGGTGCGCCCTAAATGGCATCCTATTCCCTATATAGTGCCCTATGGGCCCTGGTCAAAAGTTGTGTACTGTGTAGGGAATAGGGTTCCATTTGGCATGCATCCTGTGTGTCTGTTTGGCAGTAGGGTTGTTGTCCTCTTTTTCCACATTTTGAGAGGGAAAGTGTTGTCTCTAATGTTCTCCGCACTCAGTTTTACAATCGTTGAAAACACCTTCCTCCCAGAGAGTAACGTTCATTTGATTCATTCACCAAGTGTTTACTAGACACACAAATCACACTGCAGGGCTGTATCTATCCAACGCACCATGGCAACGAGGGGGAAACTGAGGGAAGTGAAACTTCTTAGCGTAGTCACGAACATGTATAAGGGCTTTTGTCTGGCACTTAAGGATCCCTGGCGTCTGGGAAGAGAGAAAGAAAGACGGGAAATGAGAGCCATGTTCTCCTGCCCTTCCCCTGGCCTGGCACTGTGTCACCTGGTCCCATGTCCCCCCCGCCCAACCGTGGCACTGTGTCATCTAGCCCTGTTCCTCCCCGCAGGCTGCCAATCAAACAGACCTGGAGAACTGGGTGACGGCCATCCACTCTGCCAGCGCCTCTCTGCTGGCTAAGAGACAGGGGAAGGAGGACACGGTGAGGTTACTGAGGAGCCAGACACGCGTCCTGCTGCAGAAGATCGACATGGACAGCAAGATGAAGAAGATGGCTGAGCTGCAGCTGTCTGTCATCAGTGACCAAAGGAACAGGAAGGCCATCGAGAGCCAGGTGAGGCACTGAGATGGTCTAGTGGCTGTGTGTGTGTTTGTGTTTAACTATCCTTGTGGGCACCAAAAGTCCTCACAAGGATAGTAAGATGAGGAAAATTCAGACAAATATATTTTAGGCTTAGAGGTTAGGTTTAGTGTTACAATTAGGGCTTGCGTTAGAATTAAGGTTATGGTTAGGTTAAAGGGTTAAGGTTAGGGTTAGATTTAGGGTTAGGGGTTAGGGAAAATAGGATTTTGGATGGGAATCAATTATTTGGTCACCACAAGCATAGCAATATAAATTTGATTTTGATTTGTGTGTGTGTGTGTGTGTGTGTGTGTGTGTGTGTGTGTGTGTGTGTGTGTGTGTGTGTGTGTGTGTGTGTGTGTGTGTGTGTGTGTGTGTGTGTGTACTTGCGTGTGAGGGCCAGACTACTGCATTTGGGGTGCCCCCAAAATGTAACATTTTTTAATAAATATCTTTAGAAAAAATGTACAGTTTTATAATGCTTTTCTACACATTTGTCATGAGGCTATGAGGAAAATGTTGCAGTTTTAAAGCTAATTTCCTGCTATTCTACACTTTTTGCCATGGGTCAGAGAGAAAATGTGCTGTTTCATAGCTATTGTTCACATTTTGCCATGGGTCAGAAAGAAAAATGTGCAGTTTTATAGCTATTGTTCACATTTTGCCATGAAACTGAGAGAAAGTTGTGAAGTTATAAAGCTAATTTCCTACAATTATACACATTTTGCTATCATATGGGGGTCCACAACTCCCTGACCACCAAGGGGCCCACAACTCCCCCTCAAAAAATTGGTTGGGGGCCCCCTAGAGGTCGGCGGCCTTGTGCATGTGCCCTTTGTGCTAGTTCAGTAAAATGGCCGTGGTCTTAAGATCAAGGGCCACCCTAAGACTGAGCCAGTCAAACAAGCAGTTAGTTAAATTGGCCTATTAGGTCATTAGTGTCTCAGCTCCAATGCAAACCAGACCATTCTATTCCTGTAGAACCATACATAATTTAACACCTGCATGACATCTTCTTGTTTCTGTCCATAGTCTGCGAGTTACAACCTCCATGTAATGACAAAAATCATTACGATATAACAACCTTCCTTGTGGTTGTGGAACATATTGACATGAGCGTATATGTGTTGGCAGCATCATTTGTTGAAACTGGAGTTTTAAGCTTTCCGACCCAAGTTCCCTGCCACCATGACATTTTTATTCCAGATGTTCTCAGTCTAATAGACTAGTACCATCAACACATTCTGTCCACTCCTCATAGAAGTCTGTTGTAATGGGAAACCCAGATGAGGGGGATATTTTATAGCGTAACAAACCAAGTGCTGATGTGTTTACAGACAGCAGTGTTTCCCGGTAGCAGCATTAGGGGTAGTTAGGTGTCCTTTCTTCTTAATGGCAGGACAGGAGGAGGGGGGTGGATCATCATGCCCAGTTTGTGAGGTAATCAGATGAGAGAGGGGGGTGGGGGGTCAAACCCCCAGAGCCTCTACTGAGCTCTACAGCAGCTGGTCTCATCTCATCTCCAGGCCCAACGGCCACTTTGATGTCTGATGGTCGGTCTCTCTGAAAGTGATACTAGCTCTCTCTGCCATTTGAAGTGCACCTCTTAAACCTCCTCTCTAGATTTAAATCCTCATCTCACAAACAACGACACCGTTATAACACATTCACCCTCTGTGAAGGAGAACGAGAATGGGGGATTGAGAGAAGAGAGGGAGAATGAGAGCGAGAGAGAGAGAGATGAGAGTGATTAGATGTGATTATGTCACTCCAATTAGACATGTGGCTCGTTCTGTAGTTGGAGACGCCCTTCTGAATGAGAGGGTGGGGGGGCCATTCTGTCACCCTCACATACAGGTGCTCTCGTATGGTCACATCACCAAAAATGTGTGAATGAAGGCGTTAACGTGGCAAACTGTATCAAACTTGGCCAAACTCTACATGGCTCTGGCTGTGACTGTGAGTCTGTTCCTCCCCCGCCTGGTCTCTCTTTGTCAATGAGAGGGTGGAGAGGTCATTCTGTCACCTTGAAGGGGACTGTAACCCTATGTACTGTGGTGTAACCCTGGGTGCCTGTCCTGCCTGTTTCTCCCCAGATCCAGCAGTGGGAGCAGAACCTGGAGAAGTTCCACATGGATCTGTTCCGGATGCGCTGCTACCTAGCCAGCCTGCAGGGCGGTGAGCTCCCTAACCCCAAGAGTCTCCTGGCCGTGGCAGGACGCCCCTCTAAGACCGCTCTGGGACGCCTGGGGATCTTCTCTGTCTCCTCCTTTCATGCCCTGGTGAGGCCTGATCTCCCTAAGGCTTTACATCCATATCCACCCTCAGCTTGGGACATTGGATTTCACACATTCTCTGGAACAGTTCCATTGATAGCACCTTTATTTATCCCCTTAGGTGCAATTAAGCAATGTTATTGAATGCCATCTATGTTTACTATGATCAGAAAATATCAGCGTCCTCTCTGGTCAGATTTGTAATACAGAGTCTTGGGCTCTTTAGAGGCTCTAACCACAGAAGGGATGTCTTCAATGTCTGTTCTCAGATCTGCACCCGTGACGAGGCGACCCTGCGGAGACGTTGCCGATCTTTTTCCAGAGGGGCTCGGAGTAAGAGAGGCCTCTTCTCCTCCCTCAAGGGCCTGGACAGCTTGACCAAACGCAGCAAGGAGAAGAGGGAGTCCGTGTCCCAGGTACTGTATAACCTCTCTAGCGCCTCCTTACATACTTTCTACAACCTTCCCACTACCGCCCTACAAACTCCCTATAACAACCGCCCTACAACCTTTCTACAACCTCCATACAACCACCCTCCATACAACCACCCTCCATACAACCACCCCCCTTAATTAGGTGAACTGCACCATCAACTGGGAAAAGATCTATGCAGGTTCTCCCGTTTGCCTTTTGCCTGTTCTCCTTTTAAACAATCCTTCACAAGGGACCTCTTGGCTCTCAACCCAATGGCACGTTTCTGGAGCCCTTCTGTTTTAAACAGAGAGCATGTTTGATAAATCCATCAGAGAAAAAGAAGCGGGTTGGTTCCTGGAATGCTTTTTAAGCACTGTCTGACTCCTTACGAGCCGGGACCCATAAATTAAGCAGACAGAGGGAGTTGAACTTACTCAATTTTCCAGCGGGAGAGAGTCAGGGGGTTGCTCGTCGCGAAACTATCTTTCCTGTACGTCGTTTGGGAACATTCCAAATAGAGGTGATGAGTGAGGCAGATGATTTGTTTTCCCCGGTCAGGGGCAGAGCTAGCAATCTGCACAAATTCTCATCAGTCATTGAAGTCAAGTCAGTCTCTCTAACAGTCCCAGCCCCTAGTCCCAGTTCTGTACCATCCACTGGCCCTGTCTTAGTCCCTACCCCAACCCCTGTCCCAGAGCTAGCCCCAGACCCAACCCCTATCCCAGCCCAAGCCCCACCCGCCCTGGCTCTGGCCCTGTCTCTGTTGATAAACAGTTGATAAACAGCACTCAGAGAGCAGTCTATTTTGGGATGTTGATAGGATCATTTATCCCTAGGACTTCAGCGAAGGACAAACCACACTGGGCCCCTCTGCTCTCCCATCATTGTTTAGTTCTATTAGGCAGACTGGCTGTATTGTATAATGGGATGGATAATAAGATAGACATGGTCAACACATGCTCTGTGTTGACATTCTGAAAGATACATCGCACAGTCGTAGTCACAGGCATGCCTGGCGTCTGTGTACTCCCGTGGCATATCCATATGCTTAACGGCATATGTTGGTAACGCCCAGTGGTGTCTGGGTAATAACCGGATCCACCGCTGTAACACCACACATACACCATGCTTATACATATTATGTCTCATGTGAACCATCGCTGTCTAATACAATACACACATATACGATGGCGGTCCATAGATCTCTGTACACAGGTCAAATGCTGTGCCCAAATACTTACATGATTCCCTCCTTACTCACGGGGCGGGCAGGGAGAGATTTCCGAGCAGTGAAGTTCTTTGTTATGAGCCTGAGTCAGAGAAAGTCTAATCTCCCTATAGAGAGGCCAGCTAGACCACTCAATGGAACCGAGATGGAACAGAGATGGAACAGACATTACTAGAAGCCACATGTGGTTAATTGTTGCAAGCTGCAGCATGCCAGCAGCGACAAGCAGATGGTCTGTGTAAACCACCGCGCTGTCCACTAAACGTCCTACAGCCCCACATTTACTGAAGGGACTCTACTCTTACCCCCTTCTCCGCCAGCCCAGCAATGTATTTTTATTGTAGGGTGATTGAGGGGGGGGGGGGGTTGTCACTTTAAGAGCCCTGTTACTGCTTCCTGAGAGCTGTGATGACAAGGTGAGGAGTCAGTCAGTCAGTCAATCAGTGAGTGTTTACTCAACCCCCTCTTCTGGAAACAGAATAGGTAAAGATGAAAAATGACTCAAATCATGCAACTATGCAGCACTCAAGCATTTTGTGTGCATTTTGAGTTGGTTGTTGTTAAGTTCCAGTAAGCTGTTGGCATTTGTTGACATAGGCATGACCCCTTGTCTCTGTGGTGGTCCTGCCTGCCACTGGTGGTGGGCTGAGGGCGGTGGTATTGGTAGCGGTATCTCTGCTGAGGGCAGACTGGTATCTGGGTGGAGAGGAGACAGTCTCCATCCCCGCCAGCCTGATGAGAGCCGTTCCATCTGCCTCACTGCCAGACCTGTAATTTCAGCATCACCAAACCCCTTATTTCTTCCCATGGATCCTCCAAGTCTTATTTTGGCCTCAATCTGGATCAGAATAGTATCAAAGCCTTTGGTTTTAGATAGATAGTTTTTAATTAAATGTATTACATTGTAAATATAGACTGAGCTAGTTCTTTTTAGTGTGCATTTTTCTCCTGAGTCACTGAGTAGGCTTAATGTGCATGTGCTTTTTTCCATGTTCCAGGTTTTTGAAGGACAAAGTATTGGAGTGCCTGCTGGGCATATCCCCAACCACTGCAGCTCAGAGGTACAGTAAGCACTTTGTCTGGATTTTTCCCCCAACATGTTACCTCATAATTTCCTGCAACCAGTGGAAATATGGCTAATTTATCATAATTCACCAGGTAACTGCATTAAAATATTCTATTCAATAATAACTTTAAGTTGTCATTGATACATTTGTCAGCGGGTTTGGGTAGTAACCGATTACATGTAATCTGATTACAAAAAAAATACCAGTGTTACCAGTTGTTACCAGTGAAAATGTTGTAATCAGATTACAGATACTTTTGAAAAACTAGATGATTACTTCTTGGATTACTTTTAAATTCAGAAAGGATGATTGTGAGAGACAAAAATACATTATGACACCTTTCTGTTTTCTCAATGACATTCAACTCTGCATTGAAAAAAGGCACAAGTTTCAGTTTGTTCCACCTGAGCGAGTCTGACTACAAGTCAGAGACCAGTATGGCACACCAAATGCGTTTGTGGGATCCTTTAAGTCCTCTTCTAATGTCTCTTAAGGGGAAAGTAATCCAAAATGAACTGAAAGTAATTAGGTAATGTTACTGAGTTTTGGTAATCCAAAAAGTTACGTTACTGATTACAATTTGACAGGTAACTAGTAACTGTAACAAATTATATTTAGAAAGTAACCTACCCAACCCTGTTTGTCAGGCCTCGTCAAACTTTTCCTCTTTGTTGATGAAAGTCTCCTTAAACTGCCCCTAAATTTGCACTAGAACCAGGTGCTAGGGCGGGATGCATCCAAAATGGCACCCTATTCCCTATATAGGGAATATATAGGGAATAGGGTGCCATTCGGTACGTACTCGAGGAGTATTGTAGTCGATCAATCTCAGCCTCAGACTAATCCTTTTATAGGGGAGAATTAGGGTGGGGGGATGGAGGTGGGGGTATTTCTATTCACACAGGGTCGGGGCTAGCACAGCTGTCTCAACAGCATGCTGATCTGATGACACTGCTCCATGCAAACAGGCAGGCGTGAGGCGGCTGAGTTCGAGGGTCCGGGGGGCTGGGGAGGGTTAGGCCGACGGAGGGTCTTTATTCTCCCAGAATTCTTTTGTCAACCGGTGTTAATCCCTCTGTACGGCCAGTGAATGGGGACACCTATCAGTGAATGGGGACACCTATCCGTGAATGGGAGACACCACCCGACCTCCCCTTTCACAGACCTGTTGCTATGTACTTTCACTGTCTTTTGACTTCAGTTCAATAGACCCGTACGTCAGCTGAGATTGGGGGTTTTGTGGTGTTTTAATTAAACATCTTTGACTGATAGATTTTTAACAGATGTAATGAAAGTTGTCGTTTTTTGTCATAGTGTATAAACATTTGCATTATTGGGGACAGACGTCCCAGAAAACACAACTTTTCACAAACATTGCAGAGAGAGATGTTAAATTCTTGACAGAATTATTTAGTAACCGGTTTAATATAAGAACGTATTATCAGTTAAGAAACCGGAATAAACATCATTATTCTCCATCTTTGTCTAACAGAGATTGGACGCTCTTGCCAAAATGCAGTTGATAGCACCACCTGAAGGCAACCCTTGGTACAGCAGTTTGGAAACTACCGTTTGTGTGAATATGCCTGACAGCCAAAGCATTACTCTGCACATCAAACCCGATTTCCTCGTATCGGACTTGCTATCTTTGGCCTGTAAGGTAAGCATACTGCATCTATCGCCTAATTAGTCATACATTTCAACACTCTCCTAACTCATAACTCCCATGTCAGCATTTTGCCATGAATTCTCCAGTGACTGATATGGTTGTTAAAGGCGAAGAGGAAATGGTAGGAGGAGATTGCTGTAGGGTGGTACAGAACAGATACTAGTTTAATTGCTCTTGATACCTCAATAATTCATGCTTTCCCTCCGTAGAAAGTTCTCTCACGGCATCCTTTTAGCTGATCGGGAACAGGGTCAGTCGGGGTATAGCTAGTTCCCGTAACTAAAGGGACTCAAGATATCTGACACACCGAGGCTAAATGGCACCGTATTCCCTATATAGTGCACTACTTTTGACCAGAGGTCTAAGGGTCCTAGTCAGGCTTTGGTCAAAAGTAGTGCACTAAGTAGGGAATAAGGTGGCATTTGGGATGTAACCTCAGTGTGTCCTGGTCAAAAGTAGTGCACTACATAGGGAATAGGGAGCCATTTGGGACGAACATGGACTTATCCTCTTGGATCTTGTTCTAGGAGCGGCACCTGGACCCGAGCCAGCACTGCCTGCGTGTGAGGAGGCTGGTGGGTCAGGACACGGAGACCTTCTCCCCAGCGCCCACAGACCCACTACGAGACCTGGTGAGGCCCCGGCCATATAGTAACTATGGGAAAACGCAGGATCCAATCACTGATACAAGCATTCATTCATTGATTTAGTCACTCATTGTATTATCTCTGAGTCGATACTGAGTCAACTTGCTAGATTCAACCATATTCCACACACAATTTGAATCTAGTTTCAGTGATATCTGGCCTCTTTAGTAAGTACATTGAGGTATGTGATGAGTACTTTTTCAATCTTCTATGTGCATTTTCTGAACAGGTGTATGAAGAGCTTGAGGTCTTACCACTCAATGTTTTCACCATACAACTGTCCCGCCCTGACACAGCAGTAGACTTTGGTGAGTAGGGATCATGTGTGTGTGTGTGTGTGTGTGTGTGTGTGTGTGCAGGAAAGAGCCCATTTACTCTTGGGTTGTGTTATTACAGTATAATATCATGTATTACTCTGTTTTAACCTCTGATCTCTATCGCCTGTAGGCTTTGCTGTGACAGGCCATGTAGACGGAGCCAGGAAGAGCCATGTCTACTTGAGTGAGGTCAACCCAGGGGGACTGGCTTTCACTGAAGGTACCTCAACTCATCTTTCGAATACATTTGACATATCTACTTTGTATCAGAGACAGAAAAAATACAGTATTGATACATTTTCCTTAAGTGTACATACAGTATGGGTATGCCTGGCCTGGACTAGTGGTAGTGTTGCCACACCCGGACCACCCATCCCATCTGTCTCCCCATCCCATACATTTCTATCTATAAAAACGTACAGAAGGACATGGAGTCCCATTCTAATATAGAAAGAGGCCATAGTGGTCAACACTTTGAGGAGATAACTGTCCGATTGGTTGATGTCTCCTTGTCCTTCCCTCAGGTCTGAGAGCGGGGGATGAGATCCTGGTTCTGAATGGGACCAGTGTGTCCCATCTGGACCTGGGGCTGATACACCTGATGTTCAACCACCAGATC
Source organism: Oncorhynchus masou masou (assembly GCF_036934945.1). Lineage (NCBI taxonomy): Eukaryota > Metazoa > Chordata > Actinopteri > Salmoniformes > Salmonidae > Oncorhynchus > Oncorhynchus masou. The sequence goes on from NC_088227.1 coordinate 9,527,314, forward strand.
CTCCACCTACTGCTCAGACGAGAGGAGCAAGTCCCTGGCGACCACACCTCTGTCTGGCCAGACGTTGACCCCTGGCAGCCAGGACCACCACCACCACCCAGCCACGGTGTCTGGCCTATAGGTAGAGACTACAACTTTGTATTTTCACCTTGTCTTGATACAGGCTACTTCCCAAAGGGCACACTCTTCCCTTTATAGTGCACTACTTTTGACTAGGGCCCATAGACCTCTGGTCAATCATAGTGCACTACATAGAGAATAAGATACCATCCCTTCCCACAGATGTTTGTGTTTTGGAAATTGCAGGTGTTGTTGAGTTACTAGATGATTATTTTTTTTACCCTGTTCCTAACTTCGCATTACTTTTGGTTTACTATCTGGAGGACATGGTGTTTTCTCACCGGGTATACGTTTTATTTTTCCCCACTAGAGGGCCTCAGGCCGAAGTGTTTTCCAGCCTTTGTATCTTGAAGCACAGAGCCAGTGTGTCTGCCACATCATGTTGAGGGGAATGCCCTCCTGCCCAGCCAATGCTGCAGGGTGTTTAGGCCTGGATGGAGACATTAAAATGCCTCATGTTGATTCAATTAAGAAAATGAGAAGAGAGCTGGCATATTTCACTGGGCGGCACAGCAAGGCTATTGTTTGGAATGGCCACATGCTATTTATAACACCATGGGAGGACAATCATCATTGTCTTGATTACATTACGCAATATTGATTTAATGGTGTGTTTATGTGTGCAGTGTAAAGGTGTGTGCGTGTTTTTACTTTAAAAAGCATGATACTGTTATTCCTGTTGGTGTGATGCCAAGTAAGCTGTGCAAGACCCCGGGGAGAGGAGGAGTGCGGCCAAATAAATTGCTCCTGCCTGCTGGGCTTGTAGTGAAGCCAGATCAATGCTGGTTGACACCAGTCAGGTGGACTTAACCAGTAAAACTGCCTCCAGTAGTCTAACCAGGAATTCTCTCTCAGCACCTGTAGATATGTGTGTGTGTGTGTGTGTGTGTGTGTGTGTGTGTGTGTGTGTGTGTGTGTGTGTGTGTGTGTGTGTGTGTGTGTGTGTGTGTGTGTGTGTGTGTGTGTGTGTGTGTGTGTGTGTGTGTGTGTGTGTGTGTGTGTGTGCGTGTGTGTGTGGTCCATCTATTTAATCATACTGACCTGTCTGCTTCTCTCTCAGATATGCCACCGCCCCAGGAGCTTCCAGAGAGCTCCGTAGCTCCTCCCTTTGGTGAGGTGTCACAACAACCACCACCTGCTGATGAGATGGAGCAGCTCGGCCAGGTGAGATGGAGGGCTCTATTTTCGATTGGCATTAAGCCAGCGCAATTATTAAACGCTTGTTAGTAAATTCGACCGGCGCTCTGCCATTTTTAAACACATCCACCGGGATTGGTAATTTACCTGTCTTGTATGAACTCATTTGCGCTGAGGTGGAAGGGGTGGCAATATCTGAGGTGTGTCCTTAAAAACGTGCGCCAAAAGTGCCAATTTCAGGCAGTGCTGGATGGGATATTTAAGACTAACCGAAAGCTGGATTTAGCGGTAACGTGATTGGTTATGACATGGATTTTGACAGCAGAAGCGCAGCCTATCCAGCCGTGATATACAGTGCCTACAAATGTAGGATCTACATTTGAGCCAGTTTGCTACTACAGAAAAATAACAGGGAATGTGAATTATTACATTTACTTGTAGGGGTTGATACATTTTTCGTTAGGGCAAATCAAGTCTTACATTTTAAAGTGGAAATCACAAACTTTAGAAGCCTTTTTAAACCTTGAATAGACTACAAGTTATTATTTCCTGCTGTGCAGGAACATTTTCAACAACAAATGAGTGCTCAAATTGAGATCCTACATCTGTATATGCGTATGCGACAAGAGAGATGTGCTTTTTGTGCCCGTAAAACTTGTATGGTTGTTTTTTCCCATGTCGTAAAAACCAAGCAAAGCCTCCCCTCCTCTCAATGAAGACTGTTTTTCCCCCCTACCCCACACGGCTAGTCAAGACTAGTATCGATAAAGGGTTTGGAGAGTACATCCCCTTTTGTTCTGTACATTATTTTAGCCAGCTCCTGACATTATTTGGGATGTGCTTAAAACCCCTCATGTCCATATGCCCATCATGGAATGAGAGATGAGCTGATACTAATGACCCTATTTAGAAAAATGTAAGTTATAATGAAAAAAACAAAACCTTAGTTGGCTACCTTGACCCTACTATAGCGAATGCTGTTTCAACAGCAATGCGTCTTATCCTGGCCATGCATTAGCCAAGTAGCCTATCAATAAAAGGTTTCTTAATGGTCTACTAGTGAGGCTTTTGCCATCATGATTTTGCGTGAACAATTCACATAGGCCTACCTGCAGGGAATACTCCATTCGGCTGGTGTGTGAGGCACGAGGAGAAGTGCGATGTAGGCCTATACTCGTGAAAGCCAATTTCAACACTCCAAACATATTGAGCAAACACGGATGTTTTTTTTTACTGCTATTAGGCTACTAGTTACTGCAGCCTCTGCTATTTAATCAACTGTAGTATCAATCCATAATGGACTATGATGAGAATAGTCTGTACCCCGAGCCGAATTGGAGTTGATTACAACACAAAAGCCTGTCAATAACCTACAAAACTTGAGACAATGGCATGCAGTATTAAGCCATGAAACGCGTTGATTGGCCAGTGAGTGGCCAAGCCCTCATCACACCTCCAATGTATTTATTCATCTAAACCCAGCCCTTTCACACCACCGCCAGCTACTGCACTCATAATTCCCGCTGTGAAAATAGCAAAAAAGATGTCTGACACATATTTCTGGCACCTATGGTGCTACCGCCAGAGATTTACCAATGCGTTAGGTTTGTGAAAATAGAGCCTGGAGAGTGTGTGTGGGTCGCGTATAGAGATTTGTAGATGTCATCGCAGCATGCAGCGAAATACTTTCTAGCTCCAACAGTGCAGTAATATCTATCAATGTGTGTGTGTGTGTCAGTGGAGGTTTAAGAGCAGTGAGTGGTGGGTTTGATCCCATGCCGTGTGTTGGTGATCAGGGGTTACTCTGTGGTGATCAGGACATCTGCTAAGATGAGATGAGGTGCCAGGAGAGTACTGTCTCAGGTTCAAGCCCAGGTCATACACACCTGCATTGCCATGGCATTGACATCAACACCATCACACAATATCAACTGGTATCAACAACTATTGGAAGTATGAAGGGACTCTTCTGGTAGGACAATGCCTTGAGAGAGAAGAGTCCCTCACTTCAGGAATTCATTCACATCAAATGACACTGCCTTAGGGTGTCGACGAATGGTGGCGATTCAACATGTAGGATCATTGCGTAATGGACAGAAAATGTTGGCCGATGTTGTGTGGTCAGAGGCAATAGAATGGCCACCCGCTGCACATTACTGACATTTATATTGGTCTGTCATGTCCTTTAGATTTGTAGGCAGTTGCTTCAAAGACAATATCCTCTATTACTCAAAGTAAATAAATCCCTTTCTCTGCTTTCACTTGAAATCCACTCGCCCAAATGTCTTTCCCAGCCAGCTAACGCCTCCCTCCCTGCCTCCTCCAAGGCTCCTAAAGCCCATAGACACTCCAAGCCTTGTCAGCACACATGACCCTGAGTAGACTGCTAATCCAATCCAGGCTTACTGCCTAAGCGTGTGTGACAGAGAGAGAGCGAGAGAGAGACACAGTGAATGAGAGAGAGAGGTGTAGTACGACAAACTGCAGGCTTACTCCTTAAGTGTGTGTGACAGAGAGTGACATAAATAAAGAGAGAGAGATAGAGAGAGACGGTAAAGAAAAGGGAGAGAGAAGTTAGAGAGAGAGGGAGAGTATGGGAATTTCCAGGGATTAATGGCTACCAGCAGAGGTCAGAACGCCCAGCCTCGCATGTAGCATGTTGTTTTTATCCAGCTCCACCAACAACAGCCAGAGGTTCACCCCGGGAAAGCAGCCCCGGGTGGCCCTGTCGACCAGGGCTATGTGCTGGGTGCTGCCCCAGGAGGATGAGGGTGAGGTGGAAGTGGGGGTGGGGGATTTCATCCCTGGGACTTTCCCCCTGTCATCTCTCAGGCAGTCCCTGAAGGACAGGCTGGCTGGGCTGCTGGATGAGGTGGCCTCCTGCGTAGCCTGCGAGCAGGCAGCCGACGGGATCACCCTACTGGTAGTACTGTAGTGTAGTGTGCTAGTGTACTGTGGTGTCTCTCTGTATCGTAGTTATTGTTGTACTGTACTCTCTCTGTGTTTGAGGTGCACTGCACTGATGATGCATGGGTGCCGTAACTAGTCGTTGTTTTGCTTTGATGTTGTTGCCTAGAAACAAGAGCTTTTTTTGAATGCACTGTTTTTACTGTTGAGATCTTATTGTAAGTATAAGATACACAGGCTACACGCTCATGTGAGACACACGGAGAGCAAATGTTACGGGAAGTAATAAGCCCATGAACGTTAACGCTTAGAATCTTTTTCCCATTCTCTGTCCGACCTTGCTTCTAGTTCAGAGCGTATTTTAAAACTGGATTGCAGCGCAGCACAATAGTCCTAACCAAGGGGATTTATTCGTTTGTCAGCACTTTATTATAGCCTGACAGGAGACGTTGTGATGACAAAATGAACAAAGCCATGGCGGGGGATCCGATCTGTTTAATCTGCTATTGAGGGTTGCCTCGGCCCGTGCGCGTGTTCACCGCTGATTGATTCCAACTTTCTTCGAGGGGGTGAAAGTGTATGTGATGTGAAATGCTTGTTCATAAACTTGACACCAGATTATTCGTGTGGTACCTCACTATTAGGCGCTCTCTCTCATGTCTTATGGAAAATTGTTGACAAAATAAGTATTTCCTAATTTAATCGAATTGATTCATTTTGGCTGAATCATTATGGTAATAACACAAATATCTAATACTCCTAGATGATTTGTGCATCCCAAATGACACCCTATTCCCAATAGTGTGCACACATTTTGACCAGAGCCCTATGGCTTAAACCTGGGATGCACCTCAAATGCACTCCATTCCATTTATAGTGTGCTGGTCAAAAGTAGTGCACTATATAGGGAATAGGTTGTCATTTGTAGACCCTGACCCTCTGCACTCTTTGCCTCTCCATAAATACAGAGGGAGTGGTTTGACACCCTCTTATATTACACAAGGGGTTGATGATTTAAATTGACTGATTATTAAAGGGGAATTTCATTCAAAAACGATATTTTGGTATTTTTTTCATTGGTCCACTATTGATTACAGTCCCAAAATGTTTTGCATATCAGTAGTCAATTTGTGAAGATATTGGACTTTTAAGAAGAAAAGTGTCTCCATCCACATCATCGTGATGATGCAACGTGTCATAGGATGCAAAAAATATTGTGATATTCCTCTTTAAGATTAGGTGCTTGTTACAGTAGATTCCGAGCTGATTTGTAATCGTCACACCCCTGTGTAAAGGGCAGTCATTTGATATTCAGAGCTGAAATGAGAATATCTCCTAATTCGTCTCTCTTCTGTTTCCTTCAGAATGTGGAGACGGTGTGCTCGCTGTACCAGACCTTCCCAGAGGGCCGTGGGGCGGTGGTGGTCGAGGGCCAGAGAAACCCCTATTCCATGGAGCCCCTCGGGCCACAGGTCCAGAAGCCCCCCTGCCCCAGACACATGTCTATCTCTGAGAGGCTCTGTAAGGTCATACAGGAACTGGTAGACACAGAGAAGTCCTACGTCAAGGTACATACCTGGCCATATTTATGTTTTTTTTTTGTCATATTTAAAATTCTTCATATTTCATAATGTCATTGTAAATTGTACTTGTAATTCAGCGTGTTGCTGTCATTTGTACAATTATCTGTTAAATAATTTAAAATACATTATCATCATCAAAGCGTCTCAGAGTAGGAGTGCTGATCCAGGATCAGTTTTGCATTTGAAATGCTAATGAATGGACAGAGTAGATCTGATTTTATATCAGCAATCGTGCTCTGAGACACTTTATGAATACGGCTCATGATCACTCACATTCTGCTGCCTCATCTAAGAGAGTGCTGGAATGTCCTCTCCGGGGATGTAAAATTGATGGTCTCTCTTTATTAATGGTAATGAATGGTCTCTTAAGTGCCTCTTTATTAAGGATCTCTCGTAGCATTTAGTGTAAATGTATGCTTACCACCCGCTACTCTAACGTCCACGTGTCAGGCTGAGGAGAATGATGATTTCTCTGACGGTGACGGTGTAATAGTGATGATAGTGATGATGTCACAGTCTAATGACGTTTCCCCCTGTCTGTCCCTTAGGACCTGGGCTGTCTGTTTGACATTTACCTGACCCCTCTACAGAGCGAGACCTTCCTCAGCCATGACGAGGTAGAGCACGACGGGGGCTCTATGGAAAGACATACGTGTAGATGTCTAAATGTATTAATACACGTCTAAACATGTTAAATACAATAACTTTTCATTATGGCTCGTTAGTAAGCTGTATGTTAGTGTGACTGACCAGGGTTGGAACCGGGGTCTCAGGGAATAAAAAGTGGTCAGATCTCAGACAATGCTAACCTTCACATGAGCGTGGTTCCCAACCACCTCCGCTACATCCGCTACATTGGCTGTAAACCTCTTCCCGTCTTCTATCCTATACTTTTTGGGCATTTGAATTTGCTATTCACTGGAGATTTTTTTTTTTTTTAAGTGCCAAAAAAGGGTTTCTAAAAATAAAGAAATGGGTCGTTTCTAACTGCTATTCTCTCCGCCCTCCACTAGATGGAGTCTCTGTTTGGCAGTCTGCCTGAGATGCTGGACTTCCAGAGAGTGTTCCTACACACCCTGGAGGAGCGCATCGCCTCCTCGCCCAACTTCAGCTCTCTGGAGACCCCGGAACAGTTCAAGGTAGAGTCCCCATGAGTTTGGGGTTGCGTGCCAAATGGCACATTATTCCATTTACACAGTGTATAAAACATTAAGAACACCTTCCTAATATTCAGTTGCACCCTCCCACTTTTGCCCTCAGAACAGCCTCAATTCGTTGGCGCATGGACTCTACAAGGTGTCGAAAGCGTTCAACATGAATGCTGGCTGTTGACTCCAATGCTTCCCACAGTTGGGTAGTAAGTTGGCTGGATGTCCAACTTACTACCCAAGTTGGCTGGATGTCCTTTGGGTGGTGGACCATTCTTGACACACACAGGAAACTGTTGAGCCTGAAAAAAAAACAGCAGCGTTGCAGTTCTTGTGCCTACTACCATACCTCGTTCAAACGCACTTAAATATTTTGTCTTATCCACTCACCCTCTGAATGGCACGCATACGCAATCCATGTCTCAAATTGTCTCAAGGCTTGAAAATCCTTCTTTAATCTGTCTCCTCCCCTTCATCTACACTGATTGAAGTGGATTTAACACGTGACATCAATAAGGAATCATAACTTTCACCTGGATTCACCTGGTCAGTCTGTCATGGATAGAGCTGGTGTTCCTAATGTTTTGTATGCTCACGGCTGTGGTCAAAAAGTAGTGTCCTTTATAGGGAATAGGGTTTAATTTGGGATGCGGCCTTGAGGTCCAGTGGAAAATCTTCAAGCTTTATCAACAGGATGTTACTTAACCTACTGACTGCAGTGTTAGTCAGCGGTAGGCCTATTTGATGTTCACAGGAAGTGAATAGCAAGCATTCTCTCTTTCTCTCTCTCTGCATCCAGAAACTTCTCTTCTCGCTGGGCGGCTCCTTCCTCTACTATGCCGACCACTTCAAGCTCTACAGCGGCTTCTGTGCCAACCACATCAAAGTCCAGAAGGTTCTGGAACGAGGTAAGGGTGATGCCTACCTTATGTACAGTAGACCTGCTCAGTTAATCCCTGCTCAGTTAATCATTAAATGCCATCTGAAAAGCCAGTGCAAAAGGCAGCCAATCAATGCCTGCATCAAAGCCTGCTTTAAGTACTCATTTCCTGTTTACAGCAAAGACGGACCGGGCTTTCAAGGAGTTCCTGGAAGCAAGGAACCCCACCAAGCAGCACTCTTCCACCCTGGAGTCGTACCTCATTAAGCCAGTCCAGAGGGTGCTCAAGTACCCCCTGCTGCTCCGAGAGCTGGTATCCCTCACTGACCCCGAAAGCGAGGAACACAGCCACCTCACAGGTAGGACTACATATGTCATGGCTTATGTGTGAGCCCGCATAGACACACACGGGGACATGTACATACACACACAGACACACACAAACCATAAGACCCAGAGACAGCAGCCTCTGATGTGTTAGGGGTGAGCTCTCTTGACGTGCACCTCTCTGTGTGTCTACCTGTCTCCATCCATCAGAGGCCCTGAGAGCCATGGAGAAGGTGGCCAGCCACATCAATGAGATGCAGAAGATCTACGAGGACTACGGCACTGTTTTTGACCAACTGGTGGCAGAGCAGAGTGGCCCTGAGAAAGAGGTACAGTATAGTAATCACCACCACACATAACTGGCAAATGAAACTACAATAATATGAATATTTGATTCTGTCCTTTCAAATAATTGTATGAACGATATGAATGTACTCATTGTAGAGTGAGTTCATTGGAGGAAACCCCTCCACCACCAGCCTCCCAGACTAAGTGTCCTCCTCTCTCTTCTCCAGGTGACAGAGATCTCCATGGGGGAGTTCCTCATCCACTCCTCTTTAAAGTGGCTCAACCCTCTCCCCTCCCTGTGTCGCATGAGGAAAGACCCTGAACTGACAGTGTTTGGTGAGTGGGGCTTTTTCCAATGACGAGTTGAATCCAAATTACTTGACAGAATGATGTCAATATTTTCATCTTCATTACAACAATCCAGAACTGTCGGACTCAAATCGAGTTGCTCCTGCCTCTGTCCTCAGTTTTCAAGAGAGCAGTGATCCTGGTGTACCGTGAGAGCAGCAAGATGAGGAAGAGGATGGTGAGTCTCACTGTGCTCAAACGCACGTCTTCCGATAACTTTACGTTATTACAATGGATATCATGCAAGTTCTGAAGCGTGTGTACATTTTGGTTTCTTTGTATGCTACAGACCACGTCACGCTCCGACCTGGACCCCTTCAAGTTCCGCTGGCTCATCCCAGTGTCGGCAGTGCAGGTCCGCCCGGGGAACACAGCAGGAGCAGAGAACCCTTGTGTCTGGGAGCTGGTCCACACCAAGTCTCAGGTGGAGGGGAGACCAGAGACTGTATTCCAGCTCTGCAGCAGGTGAGAGATTACATGAAAATGACAGCGATAATGGATGTTTTATCAATCATGAGAACTAAAAATATATACACATTTGAATTAACATGGCCTAGTTGACTTGATCTCATATATGCGTCTTTTCCAGTGGTTTGGAGAATAAGGCCAGTGTGGTGAAAGCTCTTCGCTCCCTTCGAGACTGCACCCGGAGGCCTCTCCTACCAGAGAGGGGTTCTAGAGAGCACCTAGGCTCCCTCCGCAGGACCCAGCCTGCACCTGTCAGAGACGGCTCCTGGAGGAGAAGACAACAGCGCCAATCAGAGGCCGGGAGGACTGCAGGCCACCAGCACCACTCAGACGACAGCAGTGTGTCCAGCGGTGGCCCCTACCCTGGTCCAGGAGAAACCCACACGGAGCCCCAGCTCCCCAGCCGCTCCTCCACGGGCCTCCCCAGCCTGGAAGGCACCACACTGGGCAAGAGGGCCTGGCTGTGCTCCCTGACCAGCACCCTGGAAGCCCAGCTCCAGAGACTCAACTTCACAGAAGAGGCCGGGCCGAGGAGCACGGGGACCCAGCAGGAGCACCTCATACAGGGGGTCCCACAGGGGGGCCAGGGGACGCGGGATAATGACTCCCAGTGTGTGGACTTCAACACCCTACTAGGGAGGGACTTCAGTGTGCAGAGCCTGAACTCTGTGGTCAACGAGGACTGCTTCTACGATACGGTCATGGGAATTCAGAAGGCTGCCATTCCAACGCTATAGTGGCCTAGGGGAGACTTCACCCCAGAGAGCTGATGAACACCTTCCTAGGATCGTATCACACTGACTACATTAGAGCCTGGTCAAGTTGCTATGGACGAGAGGATGAATCTCTTTTAATGTGCTTACTCTGACTCTGCTGAGTAGGCTTTGACTGAAGAACTGAGCTCTGATCAGTTACTTGACTTGACTTGATCCTTTTAGCTCCTAGAAGAGCGAAGGCCTGAAGGTCCCACAGTTCCACACCGTCACAGTACATATGTAAATGGTTGCCCGTGGGACTCTCCGGTCTGTCCCTATGTTTTGCCGCACTCTATAAGCTATAAACACAGTTGCCTACGTTCAATAGCGTTCCTTTCACCTTTTTTTTCTCTCGAATTCATCTGGTTTGTAAATATAATGCAGTATCTCAATTGCGAGTAGCTTTCTATTTTCTTGGCTTTTTTGACAAAAGCAGTTGTTAGTTCAAGACTGGAATTTGCTTGATAAAAAACATCTGATATGAGTATTTTGAACCTGTTCCTATTTATATGTATCTCTATATTATTTTGTTCATGTGTTAATATCCACAGAAAAACTAAGATTAAGTGTCACATTTCTATTATTAAGGTAATGCAAAGTCCCTTTTCAAGCTCTTTCATATTTGAAGTGATTTGATGTATCAACTTGAAGAATTCAAGACCCTGGGACTACACGGTTCTCTCTGCACAAAGCTCATTTCTGAGATAATTGAGCATCAACATTTTCCTATCCCAGATCTCAGAACTGTTGTGTAGCGAATTCTTCTTTCATATTTTATATATACGTTAGTCTATCACCTTGCGTACAATCATTTTTGATTGACAACCCAGCATTGTGTGATTGGATCGCAGATAGAACCTTATAGCACCGAGTTAAAAGGTGTTTGTGCAGATAGTGCTTTCTGATAGTTTTTTTTTTCAGCGTAAAATGACTTTAAACAAAATCGGGACATATCTCACATGTAAAGGACCACCTAAAGAGCAACTCCGTGTGAATAACACATTGTTTGACCAAAATGTCAGGTGGGACTATAAGGTTCAAAGGTCACAAATTGTTGAAATGTTTGTTATCATTATTCCAATTTAGCTGAATTGTAATTTATTCTCTAATAATGAATATTATTTTCATATACATGACATTGTACAGGTAAAGTTAAATGATGTAATATTTAATAAAAAAATACATTTAAAAAACAGGCTAACAGTGGAGTTGTTCTGATTGATAGATAGATACTTTGTAATTACTGTAGGTTATTGGCTAATCAAGGTCTTATCCACTAGACACCAAATGGAAGAAAACTGACTGAAACGGGGAGCACCGACCTGACCTTGACCAATAAGAAACTCATTTTTGTTGCAAAACGTTTTCTGTTGCAAAATGTTTTGCTACAGTTTGTTACGGCACTAATATATACTGGATGACAGAATGCATTAGAAACTCTGAGGGGTACAGAAGAAGAGCGTAAAGAAAGATGCAAAATATTCATACACTTTCTTTCTTCCACCTGCTGCTCCATCCATTAGCTAGAGGGAGGTAGAGCCCAAATTTAGACTTTGGAGCCCTGGACCAGAGCTAGCCACAACAACCACAGCCACACCACAGAGACTGTGGGGCCATGGGCCAGAGCTAGCCACAACAACCACACCACATCAGTGTAGCAGCAGCATCCTTTACCCGAGCCTCAGTGTGTGTGTGTGTGTGTGTGTGTGTGTGTGTGTGTGTGTGTGTGTGTGTGTGTGTGTGTGTGTGTGTGTGTGTGTGTGTGTGCGTGTGTGTGACACAGATTCTTCCTCCTTCAGACAGTGGAGTTGAGGCTCTGGTGAATACAGACACTGTAGCTAGCTGGCGCAGGGAGAAATCTGTTTTTTATCCAGTCTATCAGCACCAACACAATGAGTCATAATTGCTGGTCCGCTTTCCAGGTCTTTTTGTTCACAGGTCTGTGGACAATGTTAATCAGGTGTAAGGGCGTTAGTCAGTCTCCGTCACATAAAATGGAGGAATGGAGGGAGTAGTAGAAATTAGAAGGGAAGGAGATGTATTTTCCTCTCAGTTGGTGCAGTTCTCTAAGGGGGGAATGTCCTTGGTCACTTTAGCTACAGTCTTGGATCTGAAGGACGAGACACAGCCTTCCTGGGCCAGACACAAAAGAGACAGACAGACATGCGGACGGATAGACAGACAGGAGAATAGACACACACACACACATACACACACACGAGATGGAGACCACACACACGAAACTAAGACACACACTCAGGAGATGGAGAGGTTTAAGGTATGTGCGAAACAGATTGCTTTAAAGGGAAAACAGGAGGCTGTGTGTGATGGCAAGCCGGTTCAGTTCCTGTTGCCACAGTAACACCTTTTGTGAAGGGCCATAAACACAGCCTACTTCACACACACACACACACATAAATTCAACATGAGCCTCCACCACTGAACATACTGCCACACTGCCGCCTGGCAGCCTTGAGGAGAGAGGAAACACACTTCAGCCTGCCTACTGCTTACTCTTCACAAGAAAAAGGCCTTGGAAGAGAAGCTGTGTTGGAAAAGAAGTAAATGCTGGTCTCGGCAGTGGGTGGATTAAAGAAGGAGTGGATGACAGAGGAATGGGGAATGGCTGAATTTAGATCTATCTCTGGGGGCAGAGTGCAGGAGGACTGGAGGCTGGGCTCCACAGATACCACAGCCCACTGTCAGCAGCTCCTCTGAACTGACAAACTGTTGAAGGCAGTGCCTGGTCCACCACCTCCTCCACTTTCTCCTCTCAAAACTCCCTCTGCCTGCCTACTACAGTACCACTAGACTCTCTTGTCTGCCAGCCTCGTGCTCTTTTCTCTGCCCAGACCAATAGAGGGGGATTGCCGTTCCACAAAGACTGCAGCGGAAGACCCACAGACAGGCAGGCAGGTGTGCTCTGCTCTCTGGCACGCTCCAACACAGCTGGGTCTCTTCAGCCATCAGTGGATCAGCCGACTCCTGCCTCCTGCCATTCATCCATGATATGACTGGGATCCTCCTGGGGCCTCCTGGACCTACAGCGTAAAGGGAAGGGAACTCTGCTGCTACCTCGCCGAGGTGCATGAATTGAGGAGCAAACTGAAGTGAAAAGAGGAAATTCAGCAACTCAGAATATTTTTTTCTTTGTTCAAAACTCAACTAGCACTCGCTGACCTGACATACTCACATACACGTGTGTGTGTGTGTGTGTCTGCAAATCTCTCAGACACGGATGGATGGATGACCACTGGATGGATAGAATAGCGGTAAGTGTTTCCTTCTTTCTTCTCTCGTCATGCGAGACTGATTACAACGCAATAGGTAGACTTCCGTTAGATAATATGGACCACATCTAGCGACAGTAATCTACAGTTGGACTGAGATATGTCTATGGGTGACAGTTTGTGTACACGAGCACATCTGTTAGCAACTTGGACATGTCGAGTAACACCCGATAGATTTACACGATCCTCGTTCTAATAACTTTGTCGACAGCTTGTTTATTTGCACTTTCCATCGCAGCTCATGTACCGTCCTTATTATGGCTTGTCCAATCAGGTAGCCGGAAATGGGTTCCATCTTTTCCCCTCATCATTCCATTACTCCGATGTCATGGCAACGAATGACATTTTTCAGCGAGAATAGAATTTCTAAACACCTAGTTATTTAACCATCCACATTGATTGTACATGCTGTGCAAAAACAGTCAGTTACCTTAGGAAGCTGCCGTTAATAATTTCACGGTGATGCCTCACTGGTGATAAAACACAGCGTCAACTCAACTGCTGGCAGGTAATAGTGAGGGCATTGCCTCTTGACTGTGGGAGTAAATAGATGTTTTATGTTCCTGTCTGTTTGATGATTTTGGGAGGGTTGCTTCTTCCAGGCTGTAGTCAGTATACTGGCTGCTCATACTTAAATATTTCAGTCTATGGAATGAACTCTCAACTCAGATATCCCATTTCACCTGGTGTTCTGTCTACTGCGATAGGGTGATAAGGCTTAATGCCTTTAGTTCATCCTTATTACATAAGAAGTGACCTTTTCCCCCTTCTCTTGCTGCGGAGTTTTGCTATTCCTACTTCATCTGAGACTGGGGGTAGTTTAGCAATGAAAATGGAAAGCAACAAATAGCCTAGTTGCCGAGTATCGCAAATGAATATTAGAACAGCACTCCAATGCAATATTTCTCATTGCTGGACAGCTTGTCATCCCAGCAAACATCAGTAAATTCAGTAATCATAACGGGATTTCTAATAATATATATTTTTAGGGCATTTTAGATCAGAAACAGCAGGGGAGATAGATTAGGAAGGGTGGAGACAGGTATTGAATCCCAGTCTCCAGGGTTGCATACATGTGCCTAGACCACCAGACCATAAGGCCTGCACATAAAAGGATATCTAAGAAGAAAATATGTTTCTTGCATTTGTCTCTTAGCTAAAATACTTCAATAGGTCTTTGTTAGTCTCCTGCTCATAACTTTTCCCTTTGGAAATACATTTGCTGAATGAGCTCAACACAGTTTTTATGTGCTTGTATGAACAAGGCTTTAAAGAGAGAACAACAAGCAGAACCGAAACTTGTAATTAATACCAGACTAAACGTTGCAGTATCTTCATTACAAGCCTATAAAAATGATTTGGCTGTGACCAATTTCAACATTTCTTAAATAAAAAAATAAAAAAAGACTTCAAACAAACGGGCAATGAAAATGTTGGAATCGTGCTTGCCATTTCACATTAATAATATTTATTTTAATTTTAAAAGAATTCTGGGTAGGGCCCCCTTCTACACCATCATTACAGAAGTGTACCTCTGGCTTTGAAATTGTATTCCTCTTCGGAAGTGCCAACAGAATAACTGCCAACAGTCTGTCTCTGCCAAACCATAGTCCTCAGTTATGCTCATCCTCCATCATTAAACATTATGAATCTTAGATGAGTACACGGTAAAGAGAAATAATGGGAAGAGCAATAAGGAAGTGAACATTATTTATAATAAGGGTTGCACGGAGAAAATGGATGGCTCTCCTGTCAGCAATATATATATTTACATTAACACCCCCTGAAAGCTTGAAACAAACCAAGTGACCCTCCTCTGTACCCAAAGTAATAATTAAAACAAAGTGGATAGCAGAGAACATGTCTACCATTTTGCCTCACTCCTAGTATAGACCAGAACCTTAGATACTGTATGCAGTTTTAGAAACTGTTCTTCGTCCTGCAAGCAGCATATGGCAACACAATCCTTTTGATAGTGCACAGGGCTGTGGGCCCGATGGTTAAGGATTTGCAGACCACCATGGACAAGAGTAGAGGGTGGGAAAAACTCCTTTATAGTAAAAGCATTGCATGAATCTATCATCGTACTTGCAGGTCCGAGAAAATTTTTACTTTTATAAACATTTCATGAAAATCTATATAATTTGACATATTAGCAGAAACTACCACACAAATGACCGAAATTACAGGCTAAGAAAGGACAGAGAGATAGGCCTATGTGTTCATCTTATCATATTTCTCCGATGCCAAATCAGCAAGTCTTGTTTCCAACTGAATGGTCCCTGTTCGCAAATAATTACATCTGAGACATTATACATTAGGAATCTGAGCATGGTACTTTCAAAAGTTTGTCTGGGCAGGCCTGAGTAGGCCTACCGACGCAGAAAAATGTACGCTTCAAATGCTGGCTACTCTTCTTCCGTGGCTTAACCCAACGAGAGAAGGTCACAAGTGTTTTCCTAAAAGATGCCTTGGGTTTAAATATCTTCTATTGTACAGAAAGGGAATAGCTTAATCAATTGATAGTGACAGAATTAGATTACTTCCCAAGTGTATTTTTTGTCTCCTCGGCTATAGAAGGTTGTAGCTCAGCCTCTGAATGTCAAATAAACTAAACAATGATATTCCCACATGTATCGGAGCAACGTATTTCTCTGGTATTTTATAGCTTGTTCCTAGAATACAGCATTGTGGACCAAAGTAAATCAAATCAAATGTTATTTGTCACATACACATGGTTAGCAGATGTAGTGAAATGCTTGTGCTTCTAGTTCTGACAATGCAGTAATAACCAACGAGTAATCTAACCTAACAATTCCACAACAACTACCTTATACACACAAGTGTAAAGGAATGAAGAATATGTACATAAAGATATGAATGAGTGATGGTACAGAACGGCATAGGCAAGATGCAGTAGATGGTATCGAGTACAGTATATACATATGAGATGAATAATGTAGGGTATGTAAACATAAAAGTGGCATTGTTTAAAGTGGCTAGTGATACATGTATTACATAAAGATGGCAAGATGCAGTAGATGGTATTGAGTACAGTATATACATATGAGATGAGTAATGTAGGGTATGAAACATTATATTAAGTGGCATTGTTTAAAGTGGCTAGTGATACTTTTTTTTACATCAATTTTCCATTATTAAAGTGGCTGGAGTTGAGACAGTATGTTGGCAGCAGCCACTCAATGTTAGGGATGGCTGTTTAACAGTCTGATGGCCTTGAGATAGAAGCTGTTTTTCAGTCTCTCGCTCCCTGCTTTGATGCATCTGTACTGACCTCGCCTTCTGGATGATAGCGGGGTGAACAGGCAGTGGCTCGGGTGGTTGTTGTCCTTGATGATCTTTATGGCCTTCCTGTGACATCGGGTGGTGTAAGTGTCCTGGAGGGCAGGTAGTTTGCCCCCGGTGATGCGTTGTGCAGACCTCACTACCCTCTGGAGAGCCTTACGGTTGTGGGCGGAGCAGTTGCCGTACCAGTCGGTGATACAGCCTGACAGGATGCTCTCGATTGTGCATCTGTAAAGGTTTGTGAGTGCTTTTGGTGACAAGCTGAATTTCTTCAGCCTCCTGAGGTTGAAGAGGCACTGCTGCGCCTTCTTCACCACGCTGTATGTGTGGGTGGACCAATTCAGTTTGTCCGTGATGTGTACGCCGAGGAACTTGTAACTTTCTACCCTACTGTCCCGTCGATGTACTGTTATAACAGGGGGTGTAGGCATGTCTATACAGGCCCACCCACTGGGGAGCCAGGCCCACCCAATCAGATTGTGCAAAAATCCAACTATTATACATTTTATTATATAATCGGATGTTTTCTTTGCTTCAAAATCTTAAGCAAACAAGGGGTAGGGCTGTGCTTTTTGCATTTTTTTTCCCCCCGCACACTGCCTCCATTCGATGGTTTTAACTTAACATCCCTTCACTGACACAGAGGTAGCCTGTTTAAAAGAGTGGATGGTGGATGGAGGAAATCAACGACAAACCTATGGATATTTCAGGCTATGGCCTAACATCATCTGTTAGACAGGTGGGCCCATCTTAAATAAGAAGAAATACATGTAGGCTCCAACACAAGACCCTCTGGTTGTTTAGTAAAGTTGAATTAAAATGAAGACGGTTTTAATGTATTATGCCTATTCAAACTTGCCTACTTTCAGCGCTGTGAGCTGTCCATTTCAGATTGATTGGGAAACACGATGCTGCTTCAAGATTTATGGATCATTTCATCATTGGATCATTTCATTGAGACCACACTGCAGAATCAGAGAATCAGAGATGAAGGGCGGCATCGGACACATCGATAGCCTAAAAGAAACTAACTCTAGAACACTGATGCAGAAAGACAAGAGCCATGCGTCCTCTGATACACGACCCTGCCAAGCCGCACTGCTCGCTTAACCCAGAAGCACCAATGTGTCGGAGGAAACACCGTACAACTGGCGACTGGAGTCAGCGTGCATGCACCCGGCCCGCCACAAGGAGTCGCTAGAGCGCGATGGGACAAGGACATCCTGGCCAGCCAGACCTTCCCTAACCCGGACGACGCTGGGCCAAATGGGTCTCCAGGTCTCGAACTCGGTCTGTAGTGATGCCTCAAGCACTACGATGAATTGCCTTAGATCGCTGCGCCACTCGGGAGGCCCCATTCTGTATATTTTCATCCATCCCTAACAACATCTCCTCAGAACAACACATTACTACTGTCCCATAGGAATGATGGGAGGGAAAAGTAAACAAGGAATAGTAGAATGTTCCTTTCGAAAACTAGCCTACACATCAGCAGCTACTTCTCCACTTAGTGGAGGCCATGCAATAGACCTAGAATAACACTGCTCTACTGAGAGTTGCCTTGGTTCCCATCTCCCTCTTCCTCTGTGTCCCAAATGACACCCTACTCACTTTATAGTGCACTACTTTTGACCAGGGTTCTGGTCAAAGGCAGTGCACTATAAAGTGAATATGGTGCCATTTGGGATTCGGCCCTCTTCTTCCCACGCTCCCCTCGCAGCCCAGGCTAAACATGCATCAAATACACTACACTACACACTCAAAGGGCTAGGCTGGTAAAGGACTTTATAGTCTGCTCATATAGTCAATATCTATCAAAAGGAGTTTATTAAAAATATTCTATTAACCACAGATATCACATAATATTAATATAAACGTTCTGTTCACCTTGTAGCGGTGTTGCATTAGTAGATGTTTACTTAGAGTTACTCTCCTTAGAGTTACTCTTGGGAAACTACATGACCTTGCCTGCCTGCGTACTTAGTAAACTCTTGGCAACATAATGGAGGAGAATTCCATACAGTATACTGCCTTGGGAAGAAACACATTTTAGATGACAACTCCAAATCCAAGTCTGTATTTTTGAGAAATTAATTTCTTTCCAGTCTCATTGACTCATGTCATGTGCAATAATGAGACAACAGGCTAGAAGTAATTCCCAAGAGTACCAGTAATATTCATGTAAATAATGATGACAAAACATTATCTGGTCAGGTCTTAAAGAGCTCTTTATTACTTTTTTCCATTCATGACATGACCATATTTGGGTAGTAAAAGACCATACAGTTTTTTTACAAAGGAATATGGCACACAGTAGTAGTGCGATGCATGCAGCATGTAAAATTCACGACTGTTTTTCATTTGACTTTCGGTAGACAGGCTCTGTATCAAGCCCAACTTCGGTGCCCGGAAGGAGAAGGGATAAATATATGGAACTGCATGCTTTTAATAGCCTGTCATGTCCTCTCACATCACACACACACACACACACACACACACACACACACACACACACACACACACACACACACACACACACACACACACACACACATATACAAAGGTTACAATTCTACAATTTTAATGACTTCAATGTGACTTTCTGTTTGAGGCAGGAGGCCCAAAGTTGGTCCTCCAACCAGAGTCTAAGCCGGGGGGGCGGGAGGGAGGGTTCTACTAAGCTAACCTATGGAATTGTTTTAAGTTGCTCATTCCAAGGATGATCTAGCTATTTGATTTAGAATTTTAGGACTCATTTAGGTACCCCCCCCCCCCCCCAAAAAAGAAAAAAAATATATATATATTTGATGAAACATTGAATTTGGCCTTACTGCTATTAGCCTATAGAAACATATTGCAGATATTATTCATACATGGAAAAACAAATTGTCCAAAAATTATATTGAAAGGAAGTTTGTTTTGAAGTGTCTGTCCTATATCTGAGAGATATAAAAAAGATGAGGAAATTATTTATGTACATTTGAAGTCGGAAGTTTACATACACCTTAGCCAAATACATTTAAACTCCGTTTTTCACAATTCCTGACATTTAATCCTAGTTAAAACATTACCCGTCTTAGATGAGTTAGGATCACCACTTTATTTTAAGAATGTGAAATGTCAGAATAATAGTAGAGAGAATGATTTATTTCAGCTTTTATTTCTTTCATCACATTCCCAGTGGGTCAGAAGTTTACATACACTCAATTAGTATTTGGTAGCGTTGCCTTTAAATTGGTTAACTTGGGTCAAACATTTTGGATAGCTTTCCACAAGCTTCCCACAATGAGTTGAGTACATTTTGGCCCATTCCTCCTGATAATAATCTGTCCGTAAAATATCGTTGGAAATATTACTTGTGTCATGCACAAAGTAGATGTCCTAACTGACTTGCCAAAACTGTAGTTTGTTAAAAAGAAATTAGTGGAGTGGTTGAAAAACAAGTTTTAATGACTCCAACCTAAGTGTATGTAAACCTCCGACTTCAATTGTATATTGTACACATATTTATCCCCTTTTTTAAACACTAAACTACTTTCATAAATGTTTATTTTATTGATTTATTTTTTTACCCCTTTTTTGCCCCAATTTTCGTGATATTCAAATTGGTAGTTTCAGTTTTGTCCCATCGCTGCGACTCCCGTACGGACTTGCGAGAGTCGGACACTACAGACAGAAGTTGGCAGTTCAGCGGTACCGACATCAGACGTGACGCTTGTGGGGATCGTGGAACACCATCGTGTTCATGAGAGTGTCATCCTTCCATAGAGGGGTCATAATAGTTTGTAGGCCAAACAGTTCGGATGTTACAGACATGTTCGTGAGAAGACCGATTTTCGAGATGTCTCATAGTCTGACAAACACCGCTGCAGCTCTGCCACCTTTCACCGCAGATGCAGATGGACGACATCGGCGGATGTGGTGGATTGAGACGCAGCCCATCTCTAGCTTAAACAGATAGATTTTTATGGGGATTTTTTTGTATTTTATTATGCTTTATTCAATTTCCGTGGGGGCGCGGACATCGACTCTAGGGGGTCCATTAAAACCCACACCTGCGGTCATTCACCTCCGGATGCTGCTGTTCTCGGGAGTAGGGTGGTGGTGGGACATAGAGGAGGTGTGTCCCTTGAGGAATGGATGGATGCATAAATAGAGCTAGGGGTCTCCTAATGAGGACTACAGCTGTGGTAATGATCACAGTGGCATTTACTCTCCACACTCCCTCCCTGCTACGGTACCTGCCATCACCGGTCTGGAACAGATAATGTAATGGGCTAATGGGAATACATGGACTGGCTAAGGTCAAATGATCTCTTCTCTTCCAGTGATATTTTCCTATTTTTCAAATTAATGTAGTCTTTCTCCCCGCACAGGACAGAGAATTGAAGTGTGTGTGTGTGTGTGTGGGGGGGGAGTCTGATAGGGGCCTGGGGAGAAGGTAGGAACATTTATATTTCTCTGCTTCCCAAATGGCATCCTATTCCCTATGTAGTGCACTTCATTTGGTCAGCTGCTGCTACGTTAGGGTACTTTCTTTTTGGTGTCACAGTGTGTGAATATATAGACATAGGATTACTATGAGGAAAGGTTGTGTAACTGTTGTTGGGATACTGCTGTGTGTGTTCGATCGCCACAAAAGGAGGGGGCTGTTCACAGTCTTATCTGTGCATTGCATTCGGCCATAGTTCATGCGGTCACTTGAAGGGCGACACCTTCGTCTCGGCTGCAGGGCAAAAGGATGGGGATGTAGGTCTTTGTCATCAGTCGGTTTCTATTGTGCTCTGAGTGACGATTGTCGAAACACACAAAGCCACCACCAAGCGAGCACCAATGTCAAATCAAACCTCAAAACTCTCGGGTGTCTAAATGATATATTGAACCAATTAAAAGGAACACCAACAAATCTTGAACTGCTCATTTCAGTCAGACATTCAAATAAGCCGTGATGAAAAATATTAGCTTATTACGGTCTTTAATCACATTCCCAGGCTGCCCATTTGCTGAGAGGACATTAGCTTGATCTGAATCAATGACCTTCAGGTTAGTCTAGTCTAGTCTAGTTCTTTAACCACTCTCACACCACATTTCTCTCAGTCCACCACTCAGTTCTCCTTAGTGGTGCTGTAGCTCAAAGGCAACAAGGATGTGTGGCTGGCACGTCTTTTATTGGGACACTGAAAAGGATGGAATTGTATGTTCTGTTGCTAAGGAGATGGAAGGAGGAAGTGCGAATCGCTAAGCTGCTCACGCTATTTTATTGTTATGTTTTTTTCTCTCTTTTGTGCCCAGACAACATTGAGAAGAGACTGACGCATCATGGCACGCTGTCCAAGACACACAAAAGGTAAGGATGTTTTTTGTTTTTTTCCTCAAACACTGCATTACAGACAAACTATGCACTTATTCACTTTAACAACGCATTTACATTAGCATCAATGTCAGAACGTCACTAACATAAAGAAGACAAGAGTAAAGAATTTAAGAAATTACACATTATTTTACAAGAAATAGCTTAAGCATGTTTCAATTAGAAATATTGTATATTCCATTTTTGTATAGAACCAGCATTTACCTGACAGCTGAAGTGACGTAAACTAGCTGCTTGCTGTAAAAAAGAAAGTAACCTACTTTCAGAGGAAGGACACTGCAGCTTTAAATGCACATAATTGAGCCTTTAAATGAACACCACAAAACTTAGTCACACAAAGCCAGGGATGCAGAGTCAAAATGCAGGCAAACAGAAAGCACCCTCACACAGGCTTCTCCCTTCAAAAGAAGGAGAAAAAAAGAGCAAAGCGCAGTCTCCTCTCCCCACATTACCAGCCCTTGTGCCTCATCCGTCTGATCGTCACGCTTGCTCGCTCAGTTCAATTCTCATTTCGCTTTTTATCACAGCCCACTGGAGCCTGCACTGAGGAATTATCTGCTGTCAGGACCCGCGCCTGCACCAGGGCGATAGGGAGAGACGGAGCCAAGGAGCCAGGCTCAGGCCACCGCAAGGTGAGGGTGCCGCTGTGCCGGAGAGGAGGAGACTCGCAACTCGCCGATGGCGTCCTCCGCCATGCAGATCCTCGCCTTTGCCCTGGCGCTGCTGGGCGTCCTGGGCGCCACTGTGGCCACGCTGCTGCCCAACTGGAAGGTGAGTGCCGACGTGGGCTCCAACATCATGACTGCCATCTCCCAGATGCAGGGGCTGTGGATGGACTGCACCTGGTACAGCACCGGCGTGTTCAGCTGCACCTTGAAGTACTCCGTGCTGTCGCTGCCCGCCTACCTGCAGACCGCCCGGACGACAATGGTTCTGTCGTGCATGATGGCTTGCCTTGGCCTCTGTCTCGCTGCCCTGGGGCTCAAATGTACCCGCTGGGGGGGCAGTCACCGGGCAAAGGGACACGCGGCCATCGGGGCGGGGGGTTGCTTCATCTTGGCTGGCATCCTCTGCTTGGTGCCCGCTTCCTGGTTCACTAACGAGGTAATCACTACCTTCCTGGACTCCAACGTACCCGAGAGCAGTAAATACGAACCTGGGGGGGCCGTGTACGTGACCTTTGTCTCTGCCGGCCTACTGCTGGCCGGTGGGGTCATCTTTTGTTTGTCGTGTCCCGGGAAAAGAGAGGGGCAGTTGGATTATACGTCGACATCCACCTCTACCACCTTTCCTGACAAACTACTGCAGCAGCAGATAAACCAGGAGCAAGTACAGCGTGACCAGCTCCAGCGTGACCTGATACTGCGGGAGCAACTGCAACGGGGGCAGAAGGACTTTGAACAGCAGACGTCTCCTAATGAGCAGTCAAGCCGCGAGCAGCTTCAACGGGGTGACAAAGGGCCCCAGGATGAGGCCCACGAAGCTGACGAAATCCAGCAGGAGGAGCCTCTACAGGAGAAGCCTCTACATGAAGACAAGGGAACGCAACAGTTCTACTCTCCATCCAGAGTCCCTCCAAAAGACGCCCGGGCTGGCTACAGCCTGCAGGACTATGTTTAATATGTTTTATCCCTAAACCCTGCTATTGTTAGTGGGGTGGAGGGAGAATCCTGCGGCCAATCTACTGGCTGCCTTTGTGAGAGGGAGAGAGTGGAGGAGAGAAAAAAAGGGTGAGGAAGGAGGAAGGTAATGACTTTGACAGCCTTATCGCCTCCTCTCATCTCTTCTCTCTTGCTACTGCAAGCGCAAGCAGTAAAGGTATTCCCAAAGTCTTGGAGAAAGGCAGCTTGTGGATCCAGAATCCTGAGGTAAATGCCTCCTTGACTGCTGCTGTGGTGGGCGGAAAGACACAAGGGTAGGGTAGAGGAGAGGTGTCATAAAAATGCACAAGTGCAGCACAAGTATTGTATATCCTGTGACAAGTTCCTTTAGAAACGGACTCGGAGGCTTTTCCATACCAAAGGGTTTCAATGGGAAAACATTGCTGATGATAATTAGCTGCTAATAATATGACATCATTACTTTTGCATAGTAAGTTCCCACTGGGCACACACTGGTTGAATAAACATTGTTTCCATGTCATTTCAATGAAATTACATTGAACCAACTTGGAATAGACGTTTAATTGAGTAGCGTTGATGTGTCTGAAAAGCGAAGATGTTCTTTGCAAGCTTGCATCTCTTAGACCCCATTTGCCTTGTGAGATTAAAATAATCATACTCAATCCTATTTTCAAAAGACAAACAGACTGATTGATATTCAGCCTTCTTAGCATGCTTGTTAAATAATGCAGCTCGTTAAATGATCTGTAGCTTGTTAAATAATGCAGTGGAATGGAGAGTAGTTACCAAAACGAAGCTACCAAAGCATGTGCCTAAAATGTGTTTGTAGAACTTCAACTGTTTGTAAAGGAGAATTACAGAAGACTAAAGAAATGAAAAGGGAGTTCAGATTCCCACCAATACCACACACACACATCCAGTCCATCTTGGAGGAGCACAAGGTACATGGCACCAGGTGATTTGGAGGCCCCAGGCAGAGGCCAGTCTGAGCCCCTCTACTGTAATTTTAACTGTAAAAATGTATGACCTTTTAATGTGCGATGAACACAACCAGTCATGATGTTTCCATCTGATTGTCAAACAAATCGCTTAGTAGGGTCCATTCGCACGTTCATCCAAAATAATTCCAGCATCCGAAAAGTGTACAGTGCGCACACCAACTTTCCTTTAAATTAGCAAGTGGCTAAAACGATCTTACCAGAGAAAGCGTCCGAGCGAGCAAAACAGCGCCCCTCTGTCTTCCTATATGTAACCCATGTATCTGATGCTGTCTGGACAAAAAGAGTATGACATGACAATCTTTTTATCCAAGCAAAATCAGATACAGTGTCTATAGAAAGACGACAACCCCTAGGATTTCTGCACATTTGATTGTGTTACAAAGTCGGATTATAATGGATGTAATTGTTGACAAAAAAATCCACACAAAATGCTCTGTAATGTTTTATTTTTTATTACATAAGATGTAAACATTAATATTCCTTGATTTTTCCTGTGCTTAGCTCCATCCCATTTCTTTTCCTCCTGAAAAACACCCCAGATGTCAAGCATACCCATACCATGATGCAGTCACCACCATACTTGAAAATAAGGAGACAGTTACTCAAGTGATGTGTTGTGTTGGATTTGCCCCAAACATAAGGTTTTGCATTTAGGCCAAAACTTTCCTTCCTTTGCCTCGTTTTTTGGCAGTATTACTGTAGTACTTTGTTGCATACATATGCATGTTTTGCAATATTTTTATTCTGTTTATTTGTATTCCTCTTTTCACTGTCATTTAGGTCATTATTGTGGAGTCACTACAATGTTGTTGATCCATCCTACGTTTTCTCCCATCACAGCCATCTACCACTCACTCATTTTTTAAATGAGGCTTTCGAAAAGCTCCCTGGTCTTTGTAGTTTAATCTGTGCTTGAAATTCAATACTTGACTGAGGGACCTTAGAGATGTTGTATGTATGGGGGACATAGGAAGGGTTAGTCATTCAAAAATCATGCCAACCCCTATTATTTCACACAGAGTGAGTGAAATAATTTATGTGATTTATGTGATTTGTTAAGCCAAATTCTACTGATTAAGGTTTTTCCTAAACAAAGGGGGTGAATACTAATGCAACGACTATATTTGAGTTATTTAAGTTTGATTATTTTGTACAAAATGTGTAGAATTGTCTTTTCACTTTGACATTATGGAGTATTTTGTGTAGATCAATTGAGATATATATATATATATATATATATATATATATATATATATATATATATATATATATATATATATATATATAAATTGATCTACACAAAATACATACATATATATATATATTTTTTTTTTGCAACAAAATGTGAAAAAATTTCAAGGAGGTGTAGACTTTCTATAGGCACTGTACATGGGCTACACATACATGTCCTCTGCCTTGACGACGAGAGCAGTATTATCAGCAGCATCTGTCTTTTTTACTAAAGAAATGTGTATTTGTATCCCCCCAGAGTCAAAGGGCCCAGGCTTGGTTTCTACTAAGCTAAAATATGGAATTGTTTTAAGATGGTTGACATGTTCATACCAAGGATCATTTATCTATTTGAATTGGAATTTTAAAGACCCCTTGTAGGGTCTTTATATATATTTTTTAAATAGCCTTACTGCTACTAGCCAACAGAAACACATTGAATAACAGATTCATACATATTTTTTATTTATATTACCTTTACTTAAATAAGAACAAATTCTTATTTTCAATGACGGCCTAGGAACAGTGGGTTAACTGCCTGTTCTGGGGCAGAACAACAGATTTGTATCTTGTCAGCTCGGGGTTACTAGTCCACCGCTCTAACCACTAGGCTACCCTGCAGCCCCATAGAAAAACAGATCGTAAAAAAAGTATCAAAACGATTCCCAGCTCCTAATATTGAGTTGCACAATCCAGGTCTCAATTGTCTCAAGGCTTAAAAATCCTTCTTTAACCTGTTTCCTCCCCTTCATCTACACGGATTGAAGTGGATTTAACTTTCATAGCTTTCACCTGGATTCACCTGGTCAAAATATGTCATGGAAAGAGCAGGTGTCCTTAAATGTTTTTTTTTCTCTCACTCAGTGTATGTTTTTAAATGTCTGTCCTATGTCTGAAAGATATAAGAAACATCAGAGAAAAAAAAAGATTTACTGTGGAATTACCCGTAAACTTTTTCCATTACTTTTTTGGCCAGGTACCGGGTTACCTTCAGACGAGTCCCGTGACACTTACGGGGTAGAGCAAAATGGAAAACACCATAGTGTTCGTGAGTTTCATCATTCCATAGAGGCCATATTAGTGTGTAGCCCAAACTGCTCGGAAACCACAGATGTTTTTGTGAGAAGATGATTTTCATGATGTCTCCTGGTTTGACAAACACCGCTGAAGGTCGGCCACCTTCCACCACAGTGGCGAGTGGCTGTCGGATCATAGACATTAAAACAATGGCGAATGGCTGTCGGATCATAGACATTAAAACCAGTGGCGGAAGGCTGTCGGATCATAGACATTAAAACCAGTGGCGGAAGGCTGTCGGATCATAGACATTAAAACCAGTGGCGGAAGGCTGTCGGATCATAGACATTAAAACCAGTGGCGGAAGGCTGTCGGATCATAGACATTAAAACCAGTGGCGGAAGGCTGTCGGATCATAGACATTAAAACCAGTGGCGGAAGGCTGTCGGATCATAGACATTAAAACAATGGCGAATGGCTGTCGGATCATAGACATTAAAACCAGTGGCGGAAGGCTGTCGGATCATAGACATTAAAACAATGGCGAATGGCTGTCGGATCATAGACATTAAAACCAGTGGCGGAAGGCTGTCGGATCATAGACATTAAAACCAGTGGCGGAAGGCTGTCGGATCATAGACATTAAAACCAGTGGCGGAAGGCTGTCGGATCATAGACATTAAAACCAGTGGCGGAAGGCTGTCGGATCATAGACATTAAAACCAGTGGCGGAAGGCTGTCGGATCATAGACATTAAAACCAGTGGCGGAAGGCTGTCGGATCATAGACATTAAAACCAATGGCGGAAGGCTGTCGGATCATAGACATTAAAACCAGTGGCGGAAGGCTGTCGGATCATAGACATTAAAACCAGTGGCGGAAGGCTGTCGGATCATAGACATTAAAACCAGTGGCGGAAGGCTGTCGGATCATAGACATTAAAACCAGTGGCGGAAGGCTGTCGGATCATAGACATTAAAACCAGTGGCGGAAGGCTGTCGGATCATAGACATTAAAACCAGTGGCGGAAGGCTGTCGGATCATAGACATTAAAACCAGTGGCGGAAGGCTGTCGGATCATAGACATTAAAACCAGTGGCGGAAGGCTGTCGGATAATAGACATTAAAACCGGTGGCGGAAGGCTGTCGGATCATAGACATTAAAACCAGTGGCGGAAGGCTGTCGGATAATAGACATTAAAACCAGTGGCAGAAGGCTGTCGGATCATAGACATTAAAACCAGTGGCGGAAGGCTGTCGGATCATAGACATTAAAACCAGTGGCAGAAGGCTGGCGGATCATAGACATTAAAACCAGTGGCGGAAGGCTGTCGGATCATAGACATTAAAACCAGTGGCGGAAGGCTGTCGGATCATAGACATTAAAACCAGTGGCGGAAGGCTGTCGGATCATAGACATTAAAACCAGTGGCGGAAGGCTGTCGGATCATAGACATTAAAACCAATGGCGGATGGCTGTCGGATCATAGACATTAAAACCAGTGGCAGAAGGCTGTCGGATCATAGACATTAAAACCAGTGGCAGAAGGCTGTCGGATCATAGACATTAAAACCAGTGGCGGAAGGCTGTCGGATCATAGACATTAAAACCAGTGGCGGAAGGCTGTCGGATCATAGACATTAAAACCAGTGGCGGAAGGCTGGCGGATCATAGACATTAAAACCAGTGGCGGAAGGCTGTCGGATCATAGACATTAAAACCAGTGGCAGAAGGCTGTCGGATCATAGACATTAAAACCAGTGGCGGAAGGCTGTCGGATCATAGACATTAAAACCAGTGGCGGATGTGGTGGATCGAGACGCAACCCATGCAAAAAAACATCTCTTGCTTAAACAGATGGATTTTGATTGGTATGATTTTTGGGGGGTTATGCCTCGAGCGGAGCATGGGGGGGGGAGTATGTTTAAAAAATATATATATATATATATATATATATATATATATATATATATATATATATTATATATATTTTTTATGCCCAGCGATGATGTGAGGCCTGAGGCAATTTCCTCTTCTGCCTAATGGTAAGTCCGCCAGTGCATGGCAGCGCAGGCTGTCGGAGATAATGATCCTCTTTGCTTTCCCATTATCGCCTCGCTACGGCTAGATGCACACTACTCATTTACTGCACACCCCCCTGAACACACACACACACAGAGTTACACACACATGCACTCTCGTCCTTCCTCTATCTGCCTAGCCCCCTAGCTCCCTCTCTCCCTCTCTAGCTGTGAGGCTAAAAGGGTCTTGTACCCAATAATCTTTACAGCATGTGTCCTTCACAGAGGGTTCTAATCTACCTGGAACCAAAAAAGGTTATCCTTTGGGGACAGACAAAAAAACCTTTTGGAACTCTTTTTTTCTGAGATTGTAGGTCTAGATTGCAGTGTTGCTCTTGTTTTGAAAAAAAGACATCATGGCAATAAAAATCCAGAATTTTTGTTGTACGTTTTTTGTGTCATTGTGTGTTTCCCTCACTTGACAGGACATATGCTCTGTTTTTTCCCTACCTGTATGTGAGAGAACAAAAATAAGTACAATGGCTCCACTGGGAAAAGGTTTCCTGAATTGAGAGGGTTTGTTTCACACAGCTGACTCCCCCCCCCAAAAAAATCATAAATGTAATTCTGCCTCTGATCAGAGAGGAAAGTCTAAATACATTTGATGCCTCGGAGAACCAATACAATCGATACTCATGTTAGCAACATGGAATACAAATATCTAGGCTAGATTCTAGAATAATGCTTAAAAACAATGCTTGATAATGCATGTGCTTTCACTTTTTAAACAGGGAATATGAACTATTTGATGATTAAATATGGTTTACATGTATTTTTCCTCTTTGAGAATGGTCTGCTTTATTATGATTAAGGGAATAACTTTGATGAGTGTGAATTTACTGTGTATATCAGGTTCTTATTAAAATAATGATTCCATGTGATTGTCAATCCACAAGTAATTTCAACTAGAGCAATTGTTAAGAATGTTTTGGATTGTTAATTGCTAAAAAATTGCAAAAAAAATTTTTTTTTAAATTTGTTAAGTTGTCAACTTGTTCCGTAAAGGATGTCAGAGATACCAATGCTTCCTACAATGAAGATGAATGGGATGTACATAACTCTTAACAAAACATAATGACTGCAACATCCTAGTCTGCCTCCCTTGCTCAACACAATGGATGTGCATGGGCATAATGATCAGTGCAACAAAGCAAAAGGCCGTGTGTTTCATTAAAGCAAAAAGCCTGTTACTGGGCAAAACAAATCAAGTTGCTGCTTTTTCTCTGTACAAGAACGGAAATAATTCTATACGTGAAGGGAACAAATACTTAATTTTTTGACAACCAGATAAAAGGATGTGATTTCAATTCAAAATCTTATGTTCCTCTGAATTCCAAGCAGTTTCAGTAGCTTGACGCCCCCAGTTTCCCCCAAAAGAAAACATGCACATCATCAGATTCTGTCAAACTTCTTCCCTCCCTTTAATATTGCTCTTTGTTGTCTGTCCGTGCTCTGACTTCCAACACCTACAGATAATAGGAGCATGTGATGTGAGGCTAGTCAGGCGGTGGGCTCTGCTGGGAGTCAAGGCTTGTCCAAACGAAAATCTACATACTCTTACAGTGGGTTCCCTCAGGCATCAAATCAGCTCAATGCACAAACAGCTGAGCACCAGGAGTCTCACACACACACACACACACACACACACACACACACACACACACACACACACACACACACACACACACACACACACACACACACACACACACACACACACTGACACACACAGAGCGTTTATGGTTCTTCATCTCGCTTAGTGCTATGCCCATCTAATTAACCAATTAGATTGACTTTGTGCCATAAGGTTTATTGTAATTTTTCCCCTAGATACGTTTCTTCTGTGTTGTTTTCCTAATTATCTACCAGCCCTAACACCTACAAACAATACTTAGGTGAAACCAAAGAGTTATTATTGTAATTTTCTTTGATAATAATTAAAGCAATTATTTAGGCATTTTAACCCCCCCCCAATTTTTTTTAATAATAATAATAATAATATATTTCAATCCATATGACTCACACCGAGCACATCCAAAAAGTAGACAAACATATGATTACACCAATGAGAAGACATCACCAGTTCATTCATCAATAACATCCCTTGGGATTTCACCATACATCTTAGTGTTCACAAGTCTACTAAACTAATACAATCACACAGATTTTAACACCAGCAGTACATTTTGTGGAAGCTCTGCATAAAAGCAAAGGCGTGAAACCAAATAACAGTTAGCCATTATCAACTGTTTTAGTGCATTGAAGTGAAAGCCCCAATGGAAAAGATCCTCACAGTGAACAGGATTGAGGTAATGGACCGCAAGTTGCAACCACCACAACTCTACAGTGTCAAGATAATTCTCTGTTGAGGTCTGATGTTCCCACAGAAATAGAATTCTAGTTCTGTGGACGTTCCACTATGACAGACAACAGCAATAACTGTGCAGTGCCCATGCATGCAATGTATCCAAGAATGCAGTTAATAAACACATCTTAAATTGAAAAAACTTAGATGTTCTTGCTGCCTACACTATGTCTGTATTTCATTCTCAAGGCAGTGCATATAATATATATTTTTTAACTTACTGTAGCACTGTGGTATATTGAGATTCTGCTCACCCTTGGGGCATTTCATGATGATGCCAACGTAGTGAATCCTTGCTCCTAAGCATTTGGTATCTTGAATGACCCCAACTAAAACTGGAGGATTTAAGAGAAGCAAAAACATGTGAGTCAGCAAATTCTATATGATTCAAATCAAAATGCATCTATTCAGTATAAGAGAACTTGATGCCCTATATACTTTATACCACCACTACACAAATATGTTTGTATGTGTCTTTTGTTTCTGTTCTTTATGAAGACATTTAATTGAGCAACTTCCTTTTCGTGGGGATACTGGAGGACATCTTGGATTCTTGCTCACCAAGAACTCTTACAATTCAGCGATAACATTTCCAATGCATTCTTGAACATATGGCTTTAATCCCCAAATTAAATCCTAGGAAACAACAAGCACGTATAGCCTAATAAATGCTACTCCAGTTAATCCAACCTGGCTACACGAAAACACAGAGGCTCAAAACCTTCAGATGGAATTACCGGTGTTCTGCAGATTCCCGTTGCATCACTCGTGGGTTGAAGCCATGTTTACTGCTGATTTCTCATTGCTCTCTGTCATTCTCTGAGCAGTCCTCTTGAATCTAAAACAATATTGAGGCATGACTTACTTGATTGCATGCACTTTTTTGCACACCCAATAACACACCCAAGGATCTATTATACTGGCTTCGCCTCATCCTCTCTGGCATCAATCAGACAAATCTCCTGATTACATGACTCGATCAGAAAATCCTGAAAATAATGACACGATGGCCACTGTGTTTGATATTAGATCAGTTTGGTCAAATTTTGAAAGCCAAAGTAAAGTTAGGTTATATACAAGATAAGCAAGGTTAGCAACCTTGTCATACTTAACCAGCACACCATGGTGGCGGAAGATACCTACTTAAATGACATTTCGGGCAGTGATCCGTTCTGATTATACCTCAGTGCAGTGACCACAAGTGTAATGGATTTTGGCTAGAAAAGCTATATCTTATGTCAGAATTGACTTTTCGTAGCAGGTTAGGAGAACTTACACAGTAGGTTTGGAGAATTAATGTAGCAGGCTAGCAGAACTATGTTAAGGTTAGGAAAAGGGTTGGGGTTAGCTAAAAATGCAAAACAAATATCAACATTTGAAGTCAATTTGACATAAACTGTATCCCGTATAGCCACGGCCCATGAGATTTGCGAAAAAGAGAAATCATTCAGAAAAGGCATGCAATAAGGGCGCCATGAAAGGAGTGATTACTGGGGAAGCGGTACATGTGAAAGTAGACCAACTGAAGGGGAAGATTCCAGGTGTTTGTGATGCTCGTCGTTTGGTGCGACGCAGACAGGGTAGCGTGAGTGGTGAAAAGGTATAGTCATTGTCTGATCTTTTGAGTTTTGATGTTGAGTCTTTGCCTGACAAAGTGATGTTAGGTTATTTAAGGGGTCCCTTATAAGCTTTTGTGCCAAATCCATTATGTTGTTACAGGTGTCAAGCTTATGGGCATGTGGCAGCAGTGTGAAGAAGGGAGGTTCCTAGGCGTGAGAAGTCTGCAGAAGTGCATGAGACAAAAGGTGTGTAGCATTGGGGAACGAAGTGGCATGTGTTAATTGTAGGGGTGCCCAGGGGGCTGATTTGTGTGAGCAGTAGATCTGTGCCAGCATAGAGGGAAAGGCCAACGACTGATATATGCTTCAGTAAGACGGGCTTGTTAGCCTTCATAGCAATGGTTACCTCCTCACATAAAACATTTTGTTGAATTGTTTAACTTTTAAAGAGGATTTTGGTCATATTTAACTAGAACCAGGCTACCTGGTGGTAGCAAGTTATCGGTTTTGAATAGAAGAAACGTTTTGAGTCTTCGCAGTGGATACACATTGTCAGCGCGTTTCAAAGACGAGCAAGAATGAACACTAACAACCCTGGTCCATGTGGTATCTTGAAACATAGAGCAACATCAGATGTTTAGAGCTCAACCACAGCTGATCAACCACCAGCCTGGGCAGCTGCAGTGGGCACTATGGATCTCCACTATCGTCTGGGCTTAATGTGCCCAGCCGGTAGTACACTTGGGTCCCCTCGGCGACCGGTTCATATTTAAAACATTATCCATTCAGGCTGTTAAGGCTTCGATTGCCTCCTTAACTCGATTTAATGGCGAGAAGACGGAAAACAAATGGAAAAGACAAACCATCAAACAGGCATAGCGTCAATACAGGATTAAGATTGAATCCTTACTACACCGGCTCCGACGCTCGTTGGATGTGGCAGGGCTTGAAAACTATTACGGACTACAAAGGGAAAACCAGCCGCGAGCTGCCCAGTGACACGAGCCTACCAGATGAGCTAAATGCCTTTTATGCTCTCTTCGAGGCAAGCAACACTGAAGCATGCATGAGAGCACCAGCTGTTCCGGGCGACTGTGTGATAACACTCTCGGTA
The DNA here is from genome assembly GCF_036934945.1 of Oncorhynchus masou masou. NCBI lineage: Eukaryota > Metazoa > Chordata > Actinopteri > Salmoniformes > Salmonidae > Oncorhynchus > Oncorhynchus masou. The sequence goes on from NC_088227.1 coordinate 9,561,232, forward strand.
GCGAATGTGAGCAAGACCTTTAAACAGGTCAACATTGAAAGCCGCGGGGCCAGACTAATTATAACCAGGATATGTACTCAAAGCATCCGATGACCAACTGGCAAGTGTCTTCACTGACATTTTCAACCTCTCCCTGACCGAGTTTGTAATACTTACATGCTTCAAGCAGACCACCATAGTCCCTGTGCCCAAGGAAGCGAAGGTAACCTGCCTAAATGATTACTACCCAGTAGCACTCACGTCAGTAGCCATGAAGTGCTTTGAAATGCTGGCCATGGCTCATATATACAGCGTCATCCTGGATACCCTAGACCCACTCCAATTCACATACCGCCCCAACAGATCCACAAATGACACAATCGTACTCCACACTGCCCTTTCTCACCTGTACAAAAGGAACACCAATGTGAGAATGCTGTTCATTGACTACAGCTCAGTGTTCAACACCATAGTGCCCACAAAGCTCATCAGTAAGCTAAGGATCCTGGGACTAAACACCTCTCTCTGCAACTGGATCCTGGACTTCCTGACAGGCCACCCCCAGGTGGTAAGGGTAGGCAACAACACATCTGCCACGCTGATCTGCAACACTGGGGCCCCTTAGGGGTGAGTGCTTAGTCCCCTCCTGTACGACTGCGTGGCCCACGACTGCGTGGCCAAACACGACTCAAACACCATCATTAAGTTTGCTGATGACACAACAGTGGTAGGTCTCCACAACAGTGGTAGGTCTGATTACCGACAACAATGAGACAGCCTATAGGGAGGAGGTCAGAGACCTGGAAGTGTGGTGCCAGGACAACAACCTCTCCCTCAGTGTGAGCAAGACAAAGAAGCTGATCGTGGACTACAGGAAAAGGTGGGCCAAACAGGCCCCAATTACCATTGACAAGGCTATAGTGGAGCAGGTCGATAGTTTAAGTTCCTTGGTGTCCACATCCCCAACGAACTATCATGTTCCAAACACACCAAGACAGTCGTGAAGTGGGCACGACAACACCTTTTCCTCCCCAAGAGACTGAAAATATTTGTCATGGGTCCCAAGATCCCCTCCCACATTTGTTTTTACACTGCTGCTACTCGCAGTTTATTATCTATGCATAGTCACTTTACCCCTACCTACACGTACAAATTACCTCGACTAACCTGTACTCCCGCACATTAACTCGGTACCGGTAGCCCCTGTATATAGCCTCGTTACTCTTATTTATTGTGTTACTTATAATTTTTTACTTTAGTTTATTTGGTAAATATTTTCTTAACTCTTTCTTGAACTGCATTGTTGGTTAAGGGCTTGCAAGTATGAATTTCGTGGTAAGGTCTACATCTATTGTATTTGGCACATGTGACAAATAAAGTTAGATTTAATTTGAAATATGCCTGCTTTCTTTATGAAACGCCATTTCCACCAACTTGCTAAATGCTATTCCCGCATGTTGCATATAGCCTTCAGCAAGTCAGGTTACAGCAGTCTGTTTTTTCACCCCTACATAACAGGTGTAATATAAATGCAACCACTGGTCTGATAGTTTCAAAATAAAAGTTGTGTTTACTGAACATCGTTTTAAACATATGTATTGGATTTGTTGGCATGAACTCGTTTACAGAACATGATTAACAGTTTTAATAAGAAAGATTCAACATTCATGAAGTGAAATTATAACGTTAAAACGAGATTTGGAGTAGAATACTACATGTATTTTTCATCATTGACCTCGCCCTGAATATCCATGCTTTTCTGTTGTTGTCTTCTTCTTTTGTTGTTGTAGACACATTTTGTTGCGGTACATTATGAGAGATAGAAATTTGAACTGAGAAAAGTCAGGAACCACTACCTAAACGCTTGGTTAATTCCAGGCCTTCTGGCTGTGGGTGATCAGTGCAGTATGTACTGGATTTCCCACTCCTTCTTTCAGGTTTTTGTAATGTTTGTCAAATTAAACTCTCTATGGGTGTCCTCTCCATTATGCTAATAATCAACTATTATTTTGGAAAATCTTTTTTTGTTGTTTTTGGATTGGCTCTGAAATGCTGCGTACTTTTCGAAATACAATGTATCTGCTTCTCTTGAGATAGGTTAAACATGGTGCCAGTGCCTCCCACTGGCTGAAGGGGTGTGTGTACAGCCAGGGCTTGTTGATTGTGTCCTTTTCAGGCTGCAGGTGTCATTGATGTGCCCTCCACAGAACTGAAGTTCGATCAAAATTGTGTCTGATCAGAATTACCGGGGTGTTCAGCCTGTTGCGCCTGCTCAGATTCTCTCGGCTACTACGATATGTTCGCAACTGTATGGAGGTGAGAGCAATTTGTTTCCTTAAATCAAGGTTTGGTCATTATTCTGTGGTTAGTGTAATAGAGGCACCACAGATAGACAAGTTTCGAGCTCTGTGTCACATGATGACACCTAACTATGGGAGTGTAGTAATACATCTTCAGACAGTGTGGTAGCTTTATCTCATGGTCAGCTACTCTAATTTGAGTTGTAACACTAAAGGGACAGTTTCCCGGACATGGATTAAGCCTCGTCCTGGTCTAAAAAGCACTTTTCTCCATTTAAAATGTTTTTTTAGTCCAGAACTACATTATGCTTCATATGTATCCGGAAAACCATCCCTAAAGCTTTTTTTTTTTTTAAACAGTACAGCATCTTTGGGTGAGGGTGGAGAGGCATACTCATTTCTTTTCTTTTCATTCCAGGGGTTTCAGAAATCTGGGTGGTTATTGTGAGCAAGACGGCTGGAACAATCCTGTTTTAGAACCGGAGTACACAACTGCACTCACAAGAAGCTCCAACGTCAGCCAAAGAGTATTATTATGATGATTGATGCAGATGCATTAATATATTATTTTTACCAGCGGAGAAATTAAGCCAGTACAGTCCGGTATAGCGTCCTGGAAAAATAAATAGTGGGAGTACGCCATATTGGTCAAATGTGAGCCTATTACAATTAATTCAAAATGCCAAGAAAACTATGAGTTCGAGATGATTTATTCTTGCTCACAGATAAGAACAGAAGAAATGCAGAATTGACATTACTAAGAATTGCAAAACTCTCATTTAAAATACAACACGTGACATGAATAGAATACGGGTCACTTGAAACATTAAAGGACATTTTTCATGATGGAAATTGAAATGTTAAAGTGTGATTGTTAAAAAGAGAATTTTAAGGAAAGGCCATTTAAGAGCTAGAGTTATTATACAGTCTGCTAGCAGTGGGTAGAGTGGTGTTTCACAGTCTGATAGCAGTGGGTAGAGAGGTGTTTCACAGTCTGATAGCAGTGGGTAGAGTGGTGTTTCACAGTCTGATAGCAGTGGGTAGAGTGGTGTTTCACAGTCTGATAGCAGTGGGTAGAGTGGTGTTTCACAGTCTGATAGCAGTGGGTAGAGTGGTGTTTCACAGTCTGATAGCAGTGGGTATAGTGGTGTTTCACAGTCTGATAGCAGTGGGTAGAGTGGTGTTTCACAGTCTGATAGCAGTGGGTAGAGTGGTGTTTCACAGTCTGATAGCAGTGGGTATTGTGGTGTTTCACAGTCTGATAGCAGTGGATAGAGAGAGTGGTGTTTCACAGTCTGATAGCAGTGGGTAGAGTGGTGTTTCACAGTCTGATAGCAGTGGGTAGAGTGGTGTTTCACAGTCTGATAGCAGTGGGTAGAGTGGTGTTTCACAGTCTGATAGCAGTGGGTAGAGTGGTGTTTCACAGTTTGATAGCAGTGGGTAGAGTGGTGTTTCACAGTCTGATAGCAGTGGGTAGAGTGGTGTTTCACAGTCTGATAGCAGTGGGTAGAGTGGTGTTTCACAGTCTGATAGCAGTGGGTAGAGTGGTGTTTCACAGTCTGATAGCAGTGGGTAGAGTGGTGTTTCACAGTCTGATAGCAGTGGGTATAGTGGTGTTTCACAGTCTGATAGCAGTGGATAGAGAGAGTGGTGTTTCACAGTCTGATAGCAGTGGGTAGAATGGTGTTTCACAGTCTGATTGCAGTGGGTAGAATGGTGTTTCACAGTCTGCTAGCAGTGGGTAGAGTGATGTTTCACAGTCTGATAGCAGTGGGTAGAGTGGTGTTTCACAGTCTGATAGCAGTGGGTAGAGTGGTGTTTCACCGTCTGATAGCAGTGGGTAGAGTGGTGTTTCACAGTCTGATAGCAGTGGGTAGAGTGGTGTTTCACAGTCTGATAGCAGTGGGTAGAGTGGTGTTTCACAGTCTGATAGCAGTGGGTAGAGAGAGTGGTGTTTCACAATCTGATAGCAGTGGGTAGAGAGAGTGGTGTTTCACAATCTGATAGCAGTGGGTAGAGAGAATGGTGTTTCACAGGCGGGCGTTGGTTGTCTGTTTAAGACTACCAGCACACAGCTTGGATACCCATGCATTACCTACAAGCCATGCCACCATAGATCTCTTCACAATCCCCAAGTCCAGAACAGACTATGGGTGGCACACAGTACTACATAGAGCCATGACTACATGGAACTCTATTCCACATCAGGTAACTGATGCAGCAGTAGAATCAGAATTTTAAAAACAGATCGAAATACAGAGACACATGTAGACGCACGCATATGCACACACACGCTAGCACACACACTCTACACACACGTACATTGTAATATTGTTGTATGGTGGTATTATATATTTTGTATTGTAGATATGTAGTAATGTTATATGATGTACTGTTATCTTTTGTTTGATGTGTGAGTGTGGACATTAAGAAAAGAAGAGTGGCTGTTGCCTTGAAAGTAGCTAATCGTGATCCCTAATCAATACAAAATGCAATACTGACTGTGCCACATGTGTCACCACTGAGGTTAGTTAGAGTCCAGATAAAAACCAAGATACTTGGTATTTGTTACCCCTGGTACTTCCTGTCCTCCTAGGATTAGAGGTGCAGGTTGTGGAGGGTCTGTTGAAAAACATAGCAGAATTTCCACAGACATTTTATCCGTTCAGGAGCATGTAGTTGGATGGGGCCTACTCTTCCAGCTGCTTTGCCTCCAAGCCCATGGAAGTGTCCTCTTGGATGCTGGTTAATGGTATGGCTCGGGACAACCCTACATCGTCTGCATACCCAGTGTCCAGAGTGTCACTGGAGACAACTTTTCAGGTGGACATGTGAAGGAGAAACAGAAGGGCAGAAGTAGTGCTGGACTTTGGGAAGTAGGCATACCGATTCATGGACTCGGAGAGAACGGTTGGCATGAGTTTTTTTTTTTTTTTTTTTTTTTTTACATTTTAATGATAAATCTCTCCTGGAGCTTTCTAAGGCATGAAGTTAGAGAGATGGGCCTCCAGTCACTCGTTGACACTTTAGGTACGGGGACACACATTGGCCATCTTCCAGGCAGCAGGAACAGTTCCCTGCCAATAGGTGGTGTTAACAATGTGTGTGATGACAGGGGCTAGATCTTCTGGATGCTCTTTTAGTAGCCACGCTGGAATGCCATCAGGCCCACAAGCTTTACGTAGGCCGAGTCTGGTCAGAGCTTGCTTTATTTGGCCAATGCTGCACAGCTCAACCAGCCTTGTAGGCATGGTGCTTGTCCAGCAAAGAAGCCATTCAAAACATCAGCCCCGCCGTCGTCCTCAATTCTCTCGACCTGTATTCTCCCTCCGGATGTTCTTTGTTAACGAAGTCCCATCATTCCTTAGGGGTTTTCCTTCTTTAGATTCTGGATTCTCAGATTTCCGTTTTGTAGTAGTTTTTCATTTGCTTCCTTGATAAGCATTTGCACTGTGTTTCTGTATTTTCTCCATTTCATTGTTTTCACCCCATGTGTTGAAAGGCTTCTGTCTTTTCCTGATGGCAGCCTTTATTAATTTAGTCATCCAGGGCTTGTTCAGTGCTGTTGTTTTCTTATTTCTGATTGGCATGCATACTGTACATCAAGTGCAGTTTTGAATGCAGAAGTTTTAACATCTCCACCTTTGCATCACTGCTCTCCACCTCATATGACAGTCCAGTCAGTACTGGCCATAAACTCTTACTGACATTTGTGGATGCTTCACGTGATACATTGTTGTCTCTACCTTTTTGCCCTTTGTGCTGTTATCTGTGCCCAATAATGTTTGTGCCATGTGCTGCTAACATGTTGCTGTCATGTTGTGTTGCTGCCACGCTGTTGTCGTCGTCTTAGGTTTCTCTTTATGTAGTTTTGTCTCTCGTTGTGATCTGTGTTTTGTCCTACATTTGTATTTTTAATCCCAGCCTCTGTCCTCGCAGGAGGTCTTTTGCTTCTTGCTAGGCCGTCATTGTAAATAAGAATCTGTTCTTAACTGACTTGCCTAGTTAAATACATACACACACACACACACACACACGCCATGCCAAGACCTCCTTTCTGTTCTTGGTTACCAGACGTCCGTCTTTGCTCTGCACCGCGCTTCTCCCTCCTGATGCTGTATGGGGAGAACAGCAGACATGCGATCATCAGATCTGAGAGGAGCAGGTACAGTGAGTGCGTCATAGTGAAACTTCAGATTTGTAATGATCAGATCTAGGACGGATTAAAGTCTCCACACAGGATGAAAACCATTTGGGGAGAGGACATCCTGATCACATGGACAGTGTTGATGAGATAATCCACAGTGTTCTGCTGAAGTGTTTTCTCATTTGCCATTGGTGGATGGTAGAGTACTCCCACTTTCAGAGTTGAAACTGAGTCCGGGGTCGTTTAGGATGAAGCTGAAGCCACATACACTCAAACTCCTCTTTAGGATGAAGCTGAAGCCACATACACTCAAACTCCTCTTTCTCCAGGCCTGTTCTTCTTTTTGCCTGCACACTGTAATTCACCTTCATCCCCTCTTCATTACTGAACAGCTGATAGTCTTGTATGGAAATATTTTAAATCTGGGATATTTTCGTGGACCCAAGTTTCAGTGACACATCCAATGTCTGCATTTACTGATTGAAGAAGCGGTTTACATTTATCCACTTTGTTTATCAATGGGCTTGATTTGCGACATCACATACTTCAGTTAGAACTCTGCATTCACGTGAGGGATTATAGTTTCGATGTAATTTAGATATGCTACCTTCTATTGTCAGTATGTTCCTCAGTCTGCCTTTACCGGCGTCTTGCGCGCATTATCCCGAAGCACTGAAGTTTGTATCCAATATGCGGTGCATATTTTTTTGTAAATCCGTAGAGAAAGCAATGAGGTTTCCAAAATGTTTGTACAATCCATTGTTATCAGAGCCATGCTTAACCCGTTTAAATAGCAAGAAAAGTACGCAGTACTACAACAACAACAAAAATACACTTCAAACATTGCATGTTACTCTCAAGTGGCTGCTTGGAAACGCTACCTAGAAGCTCGGTGGCAGATTGTTAAACCAATGCAGTTCGTCTCCAGTTAGCTAGCTATGGGGTGCCACATTTGTTTAGGATATTACATCATTATTTAACATTATCGCATGCCAGCAGCATGAAAAAAAAATGCGAATTGACTTGAAACCGGGTGGTATACGCTCCAAATTGAGTTGAGGTTCGACGAGAACACTTACATTTTGCCAAGGCGGAGACCAAGACGCGCTGACAAGGCGGCACTGTTTGGATGCAGGATTTTTTTTGTGTGTACCAACGTGCGCGGGTAGCCTACAGTGATCGTTTGACAACAGTTAGATGAAAACATCACGACTGGTTGTGTTTATGCCACATTAAAAGGTTAAAAGTGATATGACAAATCTTAACTCGGTCTAGGATAGCTACTAGGCCCAGAGAGATCATATATGAAACGAATAGGGGGGATTCCACAGGCCTATGTAATTCAATGATTACTCCTAGGCTATTTAACATATCTTGATATATACACTGAACAGAAATATAAACGCAACATGCAATAATTTCAAAGATTTTACTGAGTTACTTAAGTTTCTGGTGAGTATGTAGGCCATGGAAGAATAGGGACATTTTCAGCTTCCACGAGTTGTGTACAGATCCTTGGGACATGCATTATCATGCTGAAACACAAGGTGATGGCAGCAGATGAAAATCACCACAATGGGCCTTTTATTGTTCCCAGCACAAGGTGCACCTGAGTAATGATCATGCTGCTTAATCAGCTTCTTGGTATACCACACCTGTCAGGTGGATGGATTATCTTGGTATAGGTGAAATGCTCACTAATAGGGATGTAAACAAATGTGTGCAGTCAAAAGTTTGGACAAACCTACTCATTCAAGGGTTTTTCTTAATTTTTTACTTTTTTCTCCATTGTAGAATAATAGTGAAGACAAACTATAAAATAATACATATGGAAATATGTAGTAACCAAAAAAGTGTAAAAAAATCTAAATATTTTATATTTGAGATTCTTAAAAGTAGCCACTCTTTGCCTCGATAACAGCTGTGCACACTCTTGGCATTCTTTCAACCAGTTTCACCTGGAATGCTTTTCCAACAGTCTTGAAGGAGTTCCCACATATGTTGAGCACTTGTTCGCTGGTTTTCCTTCACTCTGCAGTCCAACTCATCCCAAACCATCTCAATTGGTTTGAGGTCAGGTGATTATGGAGGCCAGGTCATCTGATGCAGCACTCCATAATTCTCCTTCTTGGTCAAATAGCCTATACACAGCCTGGAGGTGTGCTGGGTCATTGCCCTAATAATGTAATTCTCCTTCTTGGTCAAATAGCCTACACACAGCCTGGAGATGAGCTGGGTCATTGTCCTGTTGAAAAACAAATGATAGTCCCATTAAGCGTAAACCAGATGGTATGGCGTATCGCCGCAGAATGCTGTGGTAGCCATGCTGGTTAAGTGTGCCTTGAATTAAAAATAAATCACAGACAGTGTCACCAGCAAAGCACCCCCACACCATCACACCTCCTCCTCCTCCATGCTTCACGATGGGAACCACCCATGCGGAGATCATCCGTTCACCTACTCTGCACATCACAAAGACACATTTTGACTCATCAGACCAAAGGACAGATGTCCATTGCTTATGTTTCTTGGCCCAAGCAAGTCTCTTCTGCTTGATACCCATTTAGTAGTTGTTTCTTTGCAGCAATTTGACCATGAAGACCTGATACATGCAGTCAGTTGATGTCGATATGTTTCTGTTACTTGAACTCTGTGAAGCATTTATTTGGGCTGCAATTTCTGAGGCTGGTAACTCTAATTAACTTATCCTTTGCAGCAGAGGTAACTCTGGGTCTTCCTTTCCTGTGGCGGTCCTCATGATAGCCAGTTTCATCATAGCGCTTGATGGTTTTTGCGACTGCACTTGAAGAAACTTTCAAAGTTCTTCAAATTTGACTGAACTTCATGTCTTAAAGTAATGATGGACTGTTGTTTCTCTTTGCTTATTTGAGCTGTTCTTGCCATAATATGGACTTGGTATTTTAACAAATATCTTCTGTAAACCCCCCCAACCTTGTCACAACACAAATGTTTGGCTCAAATGCATTAAGAAGGAAAGAAATTCCCCAATTTAACATTTAAGGCACACCTGTTAATTGAAATGCATTCCAGGTGACTACCTCATGAAGCTGGTTGAGAGAATGCCAAGAGTGTGCAAAGCTGTCATCAAGGCAAAGGGTGGCTATTTTGAAGAATCTCAAATATACAATATATTTTGATTTGTTTAACACTTTTTGGTTACTACATGATTCCATATGTGTTATTTTATAGTTTTGATGTCTTCATTATTATTTTACAATGTAGAAAATAGTAAAAGTAAAGAAAAATCCTTGAATGAGTAAGTGTCCAAACTTTTGACTTTTGAATGGTATTATATATATATATATATATATATATATATATATATATATATATATATATATATATATATATATATATATATATATGTATATATATATATATATATATGTATGTATGTGTATTTATATATGTGTATATATATATATATATATATATATGTGTGTGTGTGTGTGTGTGTGTGTGTGTGTGTGTGTGTGTGTATATATATATATATGTGTATATGTATGTATATATGTGTATATGTATGTGTATATGTATGTATATATATGTATATATATATGTATATATATATATGTGTATATATATATATGTGTATATGCATAGTAGTGTCACTTCCTCAGGTCTCTGTGCTAGATAGAACAGTAAATGTTTGAAAGTGTAAGATTTAATATCCAAAATTCATTAGACTGAATCTTGCATCTATACTGCCCTCTGGTGGGGATTGTATGTATACAATTTCCATAATTATTTTACACTGACTGGACCGATACAATAAATGCAAATAATCCTGGATATATATATATATATATAAGGAGTGGCTCCGTAAGAAGCATCTCATGGTCCTGGAGTGGCCTAGCCTGTCTCCAGACCTGAACCCAATAGAAAATCTTTGGAGGGAGCTGAAAGTCCGTATTGCCCAGCGACAGCCCCGAAAACTGAAGGATCTGGAGAAGGTCTGTATGGAGGAGTGGGCCAAAATCCCTACTGCAGTGTGTGCAAACCTGGTCAAGAACTACAGCAAACGTATGATCTCTGTAATTGCAAACAAAGGTTTCTGTACCAAATATTAAGTTCTGCTTTTCTGATGTATCAAATACTTATGTCATGCAATAAAATGCTAATTAATTACTAAAAATTATACAATGTGATTTTCTGGATTTTTGTTTTGATTCCGTCTCTCACAATTGAAGTGTACCTATGATAAAAAATTACAGACCTCTACATGCTTTGTAAGTAGGAAAACCTGCAAAATCGGCAGTGTATTGAATACTGTATATATATATATATATATATATATATGCAGGATTATTTGCATTTGTTGCATTGGTCCAGTCAGTGTAAAATAATTATGGAAGTTGTATACATACAATCCCCACCAGAGGGCAGTATAGATGCACGATTCAGTTTAATAAAATTTGGATCTTAAATCTTACACTTTCAAACATTTACTGTTCCATCTAGCACAGTGACCTGAAGAAGTATAAGTGACACTACCGTCTCCCTGGCAGCTTCCGCCAGCACATCTTTGACCACCTGGAGAATTGTTACCATGGAAAGAGGTTTGATGAAAAGGCCATTCTCATTGAGCTCTCAGAACCCCCCCAGACAGGTAGGATGTCATAGCTCATTCCCTGGAAGCCACTGCTCCAAAACCGCCATAAAATAGCCAGACTATGGTTTGCAACTACACATGGGGACAAAGATCATACTTTTTGGAGGAATATTCTCTGGTCTGATGAAACAAAAATATAACTGTAATGCAAGCCGAAGAACACCATCCCAACCGTGAAGCACGGGGGTGGCAGCATCATGTTGTGGGGGTCCTTTGCTGCAGGAGGGACTGCTGCACTTCACAAAATAGATGGCATCATGAGGTAGGAAAATTATGTGGATATATTGAAGCAATATCTAAAGACATAAGTCAGGAAGTTAAAGCTTGGTCGCAAATGGGTCTTCCAATTGGACAATGACCCCAAGCATACTTCCAAAGCTGTGGCAAAATGGCTTAAGGACAAAATTCATCCAACTCATTGTGGGAAGCTTGTGGAAGGCTACCCGAAACGTTTGACCCAAGTAAAAAAATTTAAAGGCAATGCTACCAAATACTAATTGAGTATATGTAAACTTCTGACCCACTGGGAATGTGATGAAAGAAATAAAAGCTGAAATAAATCATTCTCTCTATTATTCTGACATTTTACATTCTTAAAATAAAGTGGTGATCCTAACTGACCTAAGACAGGGAATGTTTACCAGGATTAAATGTCAGGAATAGTGAAAAACTGAGTTTAAATGTAATTGGCTAAGGTGTATGTAAACTTCAGACTTCAACTGTAGGTCATAATAGCACTGGCTTAGGACGGTCTTCCTCCCTGTCCTTCCTACTACTGCAGAGTCCCCCTGACAGTGACTGATCACTGCTCAAAGTGTTGAGATTATAAATGAAAGGCACTGAGGGATGCCTCAGCAGGGGTGAACATGATGATCATAACTGATGAGATGTGCCAGATATTCAATCAGGAAGTTGGCTATAATATGTGTTTATACTCATGCTATAATAGGTGTCTAATTTGTTGTTTGTTCTAATTAGATAAATGTGATCATTGCTGATGGCATAAGTAGTTGCATGGTCAAAAGCCATTTGTTTCCATCTTTATTCTACAACATTTGTTTTGGGTTGGCAATCAAGGAATCTGAGGTGAATGTTGCATAAACAGATGCTACATTCAGGATTGTCATGCAAATTGTTAAAGGGATTTAGAGAATGACATCATAGTAATATGATTGTTCTTTGATGTTTATGTGAACAACACAATGTACATGCATGGTATGGTAATTACATTTAATTATAAAAAAACATGAAAATGACCTTCCAAGTGGCCGTGACTGGGAGACCCATGAGGCGGCGCACAATTGGTCCAGCATCGTCTGGATTAGGGGAGGGTTTGCCCGGATGGGATTTCCTTGTGCCATCGAGCTCTAGCGACTCCTTGTGGCGGGCCCGGATGCCTGCAAGCTGACTTCGATCTGCAGTTTTACTGTGTTTCCTCCGACAAATTTGTGCGGCTGACTTCTGGGTTAAGCGACCAGTGTGTCAAGAAGCAGTGTGGCTTGGCAAGGTCGTGTTTCGGAGGGTGCGTGGCTCTCGACCTTCACCTCTCCCGAGTCCGTACGGGAGTTGCAGCGATGGCACAAGACTGTAACTACTAATTGGATACCATGAAATTGGGGAGAAAAAAATCAACAACAAAAAACATGACAGCAAACCTAACGAAGTCTTGTCTTTAACAACCATATTTATGTAATTTCAGCCATTTGGCAGACTCTTTTATCCAAAGCGACTTATAGTCATGCGTGTATACATTTTACGTATGGGTTGTCCCGGGAATCGAACCCATAACCCTGGTGGTGCATGCACCATGCTCTCCCAACTGAGCCACATTTAGTGTATGAAAAGATTGAAGATCAAAGTAGCTCACACCACCCTTAATGAACGCTTCCATTTCGGTCTCTCCATAGAAATGTTATTACGTTGCTGTGTAATTAAGACTTCGTTTCAGCCATTGTTAGTGGCTGCTGATCACGGTTGATATTTCTGCTAAATTCTTACTTGTTTTGTATTTGACTGATGGAAACCCATTAGGTACCATCGTCTTTTCTTTTGTGGAATACATGACCTTACCCAGATGAGGACCCCATTCCATTCTTAGCAACGCTAGCACATCTCAACTACTGACCTGTCTTTTTGTTTGTCTCTGGTTTGGTCCGACTGCGCTCTGAGCTGTGCCTGGTGACGGATGCTAAGCACTCGGCCAACATGACGGCGCTGACTCTCTGCCGCCTCTACAGCCTGTCCATCCAGGCCTACTGGACCACGTTGCAGAGGTTCCCTAAGCTGGAGGCCCTCATCGGCCACGTGGCCCTCCAGCACCCCACATCCTGCTCCAACCTTCTCTGTGACAGTCACTAAGTCCTCCGTCTGTCCACACTGCAGCATCTGGTCTTAGTATACACAGCTGACGCAATGGAAAACTCTTCTGTTTCGTACATTTTAAGGTGTATTTTGTTCTGCACATTTCCTCATAAATTGGTGTCTTGATCTATTCACACTGCAGCACACAGCACACACACAATTTTTTCATAGCAGGTGATGGTGATGATTTTGGTTCAATACTGAACAACTGTCACTGTCCAGGCTTCCTTTTAAAATCGAAGTTGGTTTAAGGTTGGCAAAAAAACGTGGTCTTTTGCTCCTGTGTATCTTTTTGGTGTATATACGCATAGGTTGCACTTGGATTACTGATACAGTGTTATGTGTGTTGCTAACTGGATTCGTCCTGTGATTTTTTACTGTTTTTGCTTTTGATTATTACTTGTGTACTTGTTTGATATTTCTGCTGCATTGTTAGGAGCTAGTAAGACGAGCATTTCGCTGTACGCAACCAATAAACTTTGATTTGTTCTGTTCTTGTTGCATTGTATCTCTCTTAGTTGGTGACACAGAGCCTGCTGTTTCTACCTCCACTGACAATGAACCATCTGCGGAATTCAAAGGTTCATCCTCAGGCCCTTTATGGATGCATCATCCATCACTATCCTGTAACTATACTGCACTAACTGCCTACTACACTACTGCACTAGAGGCATCACAGACATCCTGTGGCCAGGCCACAAACACCCAGAGAGACTATCCTCTAAGCCTTTTTCTCTTTGGAAATGTGGTTTGATCATTTAGTTCCATTAACATGGCCTGCATTCCAGGGCAATTGTGCTAATAAAGGACAAAGTGTCACAGCAAATAGGAGTCCAGGGAAAACAGAGTGGAACACTTCTAATTAAAAATGTCTAAATGACTGGCAGGGCGGGGAAATGCAAGCATAAATGTCAGATGTTAAATGTGAGTTGTACATAGCTAACAACATTCAAAGTTTGTTTAATGGAAATGTTCCTTTGAGTTGTTGAGTAGTTTTATACAGCTTTCAGACGAGAAACACTAATACGCTTGCGTCCAAGAGTAGACCGACTCAAGTGACACAGGCAATTTCCATAGTTTATTATGAAAATATGTATTTTTTTGTTACACACAATAAATAGTTTTTTTTATAAATACATTCTTGCTTATAAACTAATAGTCCACGATCTGTTAGTGGAAGTGGAAATCAAATCAAATCAAATGTATTTATATAGCCCTTCATACATCAGCTGATACCTCAAAGTGCTGTACAGAAACCCAGCCTAAAACCCCAAACAGCAAGCAATGCAGGTGTAGAAGCACGGTGGTTAGGAAAAACTCCCTAGAAAGGCCAAAACCTAGGAAGAAACCTAGAGAGGAACCAGGCTATGTGGCCAGTCCTCTTCTGGCTGTGCCGGGTAGAGATTATAACAGAATATGGCCAAGATGTTCAAATGTTCATAAATGACCAGCATGGTCGAATAATAATAAGGCAGAACAGTTGAAACTGGAGCAGCAGCACGGCCAGGTGGACTGGGGACAGCAAGGAGTCATCATGTCAGGTAGTCCTGGGGCATGGTCCTAGGGCTCAGGTCCTCCGAGAGAGAGAAAGAGAGAGAGAAGGAGAGAATTAGAGAACGCACACTTAGATTCACACAGGACACCGAATTGGACAGGAGAAGTACTCCAGATATAACAAACTGACCTCAGCCCCCCGACACATAAACTACTGCAGCATAAATACTGGAGGCTGAGACAGGAGGGGTCAGGAGACACTGTGGCCCCATCCGAGGACACCCCCGGACAGGGCCAAACAGGAAGGATATAACCCCACCCACTTTGCCAAAGCACAGCCCCACACCACTAGAGTGCACCATCATATACAATGTTTTACCTTATTGTATTTATACTAATTTAATACCACAAATTATAAATGTGATTTTTTTTTACACATTTACCTACTGAGATGGCTCATTGATTTTGAACCTCCTTCCCCCCTCTGTAAACACATGCTGCTATTTTACAGCCATACAGTTGATGTCCATGACCCTGTGGAAATCGAATTAGCATAATAAAAAAATACACAGAAAAATGTGTCTGTTAAAAACTAGTGTTCAGACAGAATATATAGATCATATCCCAGACTTAGTGAGAACAGTGTATATAAGTCTGCATCAATACATCCCCAAATGGCACCCTATATCCTTTATAGTGCACTATGTTTCACAAGGGCCCAAAGGGCAATGGTCAAAAGTAGTGCACGACAGGTGTTGGATCTTCATTTGGCCAGTTTCTCAAGAAGGAAAATAATCTTACAGCAACCGGAAATGTGAATTATTGTGTGGATTATAATTAATGGACATATTTGTAGGGGTTGATACATTGTTTGTTAGGGCAAATCAAGTCTGACATTTTTAAGTGGAAATTACAAACTTTAGAAGCCTTTTTAAAACTTTGAATACACAACACATTTGCATTTCCCGCAGCAACAGTGTGGTCAAATTAAGATCCTATCCTTAAGATCTGTATATGGTGAACAGAGTGCCATTTGAGACTCAGCCTAAGGAGCGGTGAGCAGAGGGGGGGACATCTCATCGAGGGGTTGTTTTCCTTGCCAAGCATCCACAATCAACCATGACACGTGTATATATCTGTGGAACAGCTACATAGTACGCTACTTTTGACCAGAGTTTTATGGGCCCTGGTCAAAAGTAGTGCACTATAAAGAGAATAGGGTGCCATTTGTAATGCACAGCCCCATTTCACTGTGTGCCAGGACAAATTAACCCAGGTCTTGACTCGCCAATCTGCTGGCTAAATGATTAGTGGTGATCCCTAATGGATTGAAAGACCTGAATTGTCAGGGCATAGGCTATGTGTCTAGTGGCTCTGTGTCTAGTGTCAGAATGCTGTCCCTGACACCAAGGGTTTAGTCCCAAATGGTACCCTATTCCCTATAATGCACTGCTTCTGAAGAAATCCCTATGGGACGTATCTTAAATTACTCTAGAATAGGGTTTCCCAACCTAGGGGTTTACAAATTCGCAATTGTATAAACCGATCTATAACTCTGTGTTGCGTTAGGCTAGAAACAAGCTATAAAATGCCAGAGGAAGACATATCTCCGAAGCACATGGAGATATCTGAGGCTGACCTAATGTAGAGGAGTAAAAAAAACAAGACTTTGCTTGGGAAGTAATCTTATACAATGTGTGACTCTGTTGCTATCATTTGATCTATTCACTTTCTGTAAAAGAGAATATGTAGAATTAAATTAAGGGTTCATATGGATTATAATAAAACAATTTGGTAGCTAAATAGCATTTGGGGAAATCAGGTCTAGAGTTTACTTTCCTTCTCCATTATTATTATTATTGTTATGATCATTATTAAATAGCCGACCTAAAAGGATGCCATGAGAATTGTAGGAAATTATCTTAAAAAAAAAAAATCTGAGTTCCCTCAAATTAAACAAAATCAAGCTTTTGGTGGTGTATTTAACATAGGGTATCTCAATGAACAATTCTAAAAAGAGAGGGGGTGACATTTTTCAAATGTGAAAAAGGAGGCCCTGTGAAAAACAAGGTTGGGAGCCCCTGCTGTAGATTACCAATACTATTATACACAATTGTTCTATTTCCAACCTACAATGGGAGATTATTATTAAATTAAATCTGCTGGCGTCAGTATTGTAGCCATGATGTGCTCTACTTCAGGCTGCTTTGTTCTTTGTTCTCCACTGTCTACTACAGCATGGTTGGCGTGTTTCAGAGGAAATTAAGTCACGCCTATTGTGCCTACCCTGTGGTAAAATTGAATCTCAGCAATGATTTTGCAGACCACAGCATTTTACCTTTTCACCCTACTAATCTGACTTGGATACATTTCACCCCCCCCCCCCCCACTGGGCTCACGTTTTCTGACTTATTTTGAAGGTCACATTTATGAAAATAATGCTACATGGTCAGCTTGGTCATTTGAATTAAAGAGATTGGATTGATTCAGCCATGAATGATGTCACCCAGTGTGTAATGGTGATTGCTAGGCAACCCCTTAGTTCAGTAAGACAGCTGCCAGTAAGAAAGAACACCTTATTACTAAAGTAATTAATTACTAATGATGCAAGTAATTCCCTGATTATCTTTTTTTCTCAGTTATGGGCTGCATTTCAAGTAATGTAAACTCAAATGGCTCTCTCTCTCGCTATGGTTGAATATTCTTAAATTAGAGTGTTGTTGTAAGGTGGACTTGTTTCGAAGAGTTGCCCACAAAATATGTGCTCTGTGGTTGCTTATCTGTACTGTATGTATAACTATGCCCCAATCATGCAATCCCTTTGGCTTGCAAACCACTGTCACTGAGTTTCTCTGACATTGTCAGCGTGTATTTTCTTTTTGGCGTGGCCTGAGCTACGTCTAAATGCAAATGGAGGTCCAATGGAGTATAATTGCGGCCGTGTGATGATTACAACGGGGAACTAATGATTTACCTCTGCCAAGGTCAGGTGAGGTTTAATGTGGGGAAACGCAATCAGTGTCACTCGTCTCATTGTGGCTGCATCCCAAATGGCACCCTATTCCATTTCTAGTGCACTACTGTATGTAGAGAATTGGGTGCCATTTCAGACCCAGACCCAGAGACCAATTTCTGCTTGGGTCACTGCCAGCTCCAACCTAAGGCACATCAGGGAAATTGTTCATTAAAAGCCAGCTATCACATGGATGCTTTAAGTGGGGTGATAAAAGGGGTCTGGGTGGTCGAGAAGTAGCTGTGGGGTAGAGGGTCAATGTAAAAGAGTCAAGTGATGATGCTCACAGACAGTAGACCATAGAATTAGGAATTAGAATACTAGAACCTTCTTATGATGGTCCAAAGGTCAACCATGTTGGTTAAGGAGTTGGTAAACCATGATTTGACAGCGCTGTGATAATATATTGTGTTAAACAATGAATGTGAAGAGTTTATCTGCAGTGTATGTGTGTTAGCTAGCTGGCCAAACAGTTTTAGAGGAATGATTCCAATTATTTTTATTTTTTTATTAACTGCCAATATGCCAACATTCCATTCAAACAATCCAAAGCCATACACTGGCTGAAATCAGTTGATGATAGGACTTCGACAACTTGTAAATGCAACTAGTACTGATATTGTATCATATAATAGCACTCATAGCATACACAATTTCTGATACATCATGTCATACTTTTATTTTCTTGCAAAAGTAAAAGCTGGAAATGCCTCTACTGCCATTAATTCCAATTAAACTGGTTTTGGATTCTCCCTGACCAAAATGGGAGCCATTTTGGCCCCCTTATGGAACTTAGAGGGTTTATGACATAGTCCCCCTTTAACACTATAATAGGCTCTCTATGCAGTAGACTGGACTGTAATGGACAATGGGTGAAAATTATAATTTGTCATGGGTTGAGTCTATTCTCTATGTAGGGCACTACTTTTGACCAGGGCTCATAAAGTAGGGCACTATATAGGGAATAGCGCGCTGTTTGGGATGCAGATGGTGTAATTCCTTTGTTGCATGGTTAGTGCTGAGTAGTCTACATCCCTGTTTCTGTTCTATGTACTTCAACCTTACATCATAATACATTTATGGACTAATTGCATGCATAGACCCTGCCTTATTATGCATTAATGGAAATGATTATGCTTTCCACTATGAAAAGTCACTGTTCAGCTGTTGCTCATTAGATTTGTTCCATAGGTTTCACTGATTTGTTGATGTTTGAAGCAATCATATTATAAGCTGTTATTGCTAATGTGCAAAGCATTGAACACAAGGTTGACACAACATTTTGTTGAATCATAGTGTTATAGTGTTGGTGGAATTATGCAGTGAGAGACCTATAATGTAACATTCTATATTATGTCATTATATTATGTACTCGCATAATTTCAGCAATGCATTGCGATTTGAGATCAATAAGTGTGATTTACTCTTATCTCTACCTTCATCCACAAAGTATTTGCTGTCAGAGGTTTGAGAAGATGCCCTTGGTTGCTTACATTTATCCAGTGAAATAGGCATGAACTTGGATGGAAAATACACAGCCTGGTCTCATAGACTAGACGTAACATAGTACATGTAAATCCAGGACACTGAAATTAGTATATGTTACATAAGACAGATGGTTACTTAAGGCGGGCGTATAACGCAAACGTCTAACAACCCAAAGACTGCATATTCAAATCTCATCACGTACAACTTTATAATTTTAGTTAATAAGCAACTACATACTAATTGTTAGCTAATTTGAAATATCTTCGTGTGTTAGCTAACCATAACCCTTTTAGCTAACCCTTGCCCTAACCCTAAACTTAACTCCTAGCATAACTAACGTTTGCAAAAACGATTAGAATTTTGTAACATGTTATTCGTTTTACAAATTCATAACATATTGTGCACTTTGCAAATTCGTAACGTATTGTACGAATTTCAATTCCTAACATATCATACAAAATGGATCAGTTTAACTTGAGGGGGTCAGTCTTCAAGACACATTTGAGAACACAGTCACTCTTTTATACACTGCATGTTGAGAAACCTGAAGCCATCCAAGTAAACAAATCACTTGTAAAACTGTTATTTACTCCATCCTGAAATTTAACACATTGGTCTGGCCAGTGTCTGTATAGCAAGGTGTGTTTAAATTTGGCTCTTTTCATTGTGTACGTCCCCAATGGCACCCTATTACGTATATAGGGCACTACTTTTGACCGGGCACCGTCCGAATGTAGTGCACTATCAAGGGAATATTCTTGTATTTGACTCACAATTACTGTGTTAGAGCAGAATTTTTCCTTTCTTGTACAAAAAATACAAGGCGTGTGGTGTCAGTGTGTTACTGAGAGCTGTGCTGTACTGCTTTCAGGGGGTTTTCTGTCTGACCCACTTTCCCTGCTTGACTTGACTGGGCTGCTGCTGCCGTTGCTGGGGGAGGGCCCAGTCGATTCCCCTTGAACAGGCCACTGAGTCCCTCAAGTGAGTCAATCCCTCATCTGCACACAGACTAACAATTCGCTCATGTATATTCGCTCTCATTTAGGCCTACGTAGAAACAAACAGACATTCTCATATGGCCTGTTTCCTTTCCTGTTGATCCTTTTCTTTCCATTCTTGTACTTTATTAATAACATAATAGCATATAGAAGAATGAGTACTGTTACAGTCAACAATTGTCCCACATATGAAATGAATTCAATCAGACAAACTGTGAAGAAAGCAGGAAAAACAATGGCTCAATTCATCACAAAAATAGGTCTGTGCCTCTCATACTCAAACACAGGCATATTTCTAATTAATTTAATACATCTACTGATGATTAAAGGGGTAATATGGGATTCAACGCGTTTACCCCGTCACCTTTTTGGTAAACATTTAAATTCCACCTGGTATGATAGTGTGAAATACATTAGGATCCATTCCTTGTTTTCCAATTCAGGCATTCAAATTGTGCATTTCAGTTTCACAAAAACGACACTTAAGAACGGGAAGCGTGGAAGTACCTTACATAGAACAGATCTACCGCTTCTTAGACTTGCTTTCAATAAATGACAGAGCTATAACATATGTTTCTATGTGAATTTGGTTGGGTCGCCAAAAAGTTACATATTGTAGCTTTAACTTGTATGTATTACCTTTGGTTGTGTTTATGCCACAATAAGTCATGATGTTCAGATCATCAAATTCTCAAACAATCACTTGCCTTTTGGTAGGCTGTCATTGTAAATAAGAATTTGTTCTTAACTGACTCGCCTAGTTAAATAATAGTTTAATAAAATAAATAAAATGGGCTCCTTTACTAGACTACACGCGCACATTCATCCACTCACAAAATATCTCCAGCCTCTAAACAGTGGTGAATGGAAAGAGACATCTTGTACACCAAACACCAAAAAGTGTAATGACATTTGGCGATTGGCACATTGCATTTTGGCTCGTAGGTTGGTATACCACCCGTTTAAGTCCATTTTTCATGTCTCTGACATGTGGTAATTCTAAATAATGGTGTAATAGCTTACAGTTTTCTTGACATTTTGTTTTAATTATTGTGAAAGGCTCATGTCGAGAGCATCCTGACTGGTTGCATCACCACCTGGTATGGCAACTGCTTGGCATCTGACCGTAAGGCGCTACAGAGGGTAGTGTGTACAGCCCAGTACATCACTGGGGCCAAGCTTCCTGCCATCCAGGACCTATATAATAGGCGGTGTCAGAGGAAAGACCATAAAATTGTCAGACTCCAGTCACCCAAGTCATAGACTGTTTTCTCTGCTACCGCACAGCAAGCGGTACCGGAGTGCCAGGTCTATGACCAAAAGGCTCCTTAACAGCTTCTACCCCAAAGCCATAAGACTGCTGAGCAATTAATCAAATGGCCACCGGAGGATTTACATTGACCCCCCCTTCCATTTGTTTTGTACACTGCTGCTACTCGCTATTTAATATCAATGCATAGTCACTTCACCCCTACCTACATGGACAAATGAACTCAACTAACCTGTACCCCCGCACACTGACTCAGTACCGGTACCCCCTGTACATAGCCCCCTTATTTTATTGTGTTACTTTTTACTTTCATTTATTTGGTAAATATTTTCTTAACTCTTCTTGAACTGCACTGTTGATTAAGGGCTTGTAAGTAAGTATTTCACAGTAAGGTCTACACTTGTTGTATTCAGAGCATGTGACAAAGTTGGATTTGATTTGATGTGTTACCACTATGGCTTACCCTGATATGTATTTTGCCTCACTTTCACCCCTGTCATTACAATACATCTCCACCCACCCGTGACACCTGGCCATGCAAACCGAACTCCACCATTGGTCTCACGTGGGAAAGCATGCTCACGCGAGAGAAGGAACACCCACTTACACAGACAGGAACCTTGACCATTTTTTCAAACGGTAAACTGCTTGAGTAGACATCTTCATTTATCCACCATCGTTGGCTAGAGCCCTTGATTCTCAACGCTCGCTGTTTTCGCTGATGCCATGCTGGGCTAGGGGCTTCGGAGAGAAAAGGCATTTGCCTGTATCCGGGTTAGACATGGAAGGAAAAAAGTTTCATGTCTGTCTGAAAACGTATAACATGAGCTTGCTCTAACAGACGGTATTTATGCGGATATTTGATACTCTTGCGCTTTTTCATTTTACGCTAACGTCGTTTTCTTGTTAGCTAACGTTAGCTGTCTGGCTTCTTTTGTGTTCTGCTTTTCTTCCTCTTTTTTTTTCATTAGCCAGTTAGCTTGCTAGCTCGACTGGACTTTATGCCTGAGATGTGGACTTGATCATGGCCGCACAAGTGGCAACAGCCCCAACATCAAATGGTAAGAAAAGGTCGAATTTAGCTAGTAGCTTGAGTCAAGATTTGAAATCTGGCAAGTCTGGAGTAGTTGGTGGAGCTGTGCTTGGGGTAGGAAATGGGACTAGCGTTCATGCTATGAATAATGTAGAACGCCATGAACTGAACCCGACCAGCAGAGCTCGAGCTTCTCCTGCAAACAACGATTCGAATCCACGTGAGAAGGAAAGTAGAGATTCTAGATCGGCGTCTTTTTCGACTTCAAATTCTAGCATGGAGACGGGAATGTTTGTTAGTCATAAAGTGAAAAATGTTGGTGGCGAAGATACTCCATCTCTCCACCATACACCTCCTCAGCAACAGCCATTCAACCAATTCCTTCAGCACCAACAACGCCAAATTCAGAACAACAACCAGCAGTCGCTACATGGAGAAAGTGGAAACCGCCAACATGGAGGAAAAGGGAATGTTGTTTTAGGGAATACAGTCGAACGCCATCAGCAACAGGAAATGCTGAATAAAAATGAGGACGACCAACCGAGCAAAACGGAAGACCGGTTGGACAGCAGGTACGAGCATGCCAGTTCGGGACCAACAAATAACAACATCAACCCGTCCCAAAGTGGTACCAGCTCTGTTTCGGAGTTTAATAGTTATTATGGAAATGGTAAAGGAGGGCCTTGCTTTGATCAACATGGCGGACAACAAAGCCCTGGGTCTGGGATAATGCATTCGGTACAACAGAATATGGATCAAGTTCAACAAAACTCCCACGAAGGGTACCACAACAACCCGTACAACCACTACCCGACTTACCGACCTGGCTACGGTAATAGTGGATATGGGATGATGAGTCCCTCTCGGCAGGGGAACAACATGATGGGCCTAGGCAGCAACACGGCGGCTGCTAATCATAGCAAAGCTGCCATGGCCGCTGCCTCTTCTGGTGGTGCTAATGTTGGAGGGTTTCAGAGATTTCCAGGGCAAACTCAGCAACATCCTTCGGGGGCTACCCCAACTCTCAACCAACTACTGACATCCCCGAGTCCTATGATGCGGGGCTATGGCGGTGGCTATCAAGATTACACTAATCCCTCTGCTCAACAACAACAATCGAGCATGGGGCTGACCAAAGACATAAACCCCCAATACGGTTCAGTTACACATGTTTGGGGAGGACAACAAAGAAATCACCCTGCCATGAGCCCTGGAAACAACGGACAAGGAAGCGGCAGATCACAGGTAAATTATACATTCATTGTCACTTTTTTTGGACTAATTTGCCAAACTAACTAAGCTTTCCAGGCGGTTTTGTAGTTAACTAACGTTACCCTAGCTAAATTAATGTAGCTATGGTCAGAGAGACACGTTAGGGAACGTTATGCCAATATGCCAGCCAGTGCGGCTAGGACTTCCAGACTTCTGAGTCTGGCTGTATATTTGTGTAGCTACATTACAGTACCTAACATTCTACTGTATAATATATACACATGCAGGCGGAGATAACATCCACGTTGTCATTTTATGAATTCAGCAGCCATATGGGCAGTTAGCAAACTTATGTTTTGGCTGCTTGAAGTTGGCATTAAATGTGGCTTCCGGTTGGGGACAACAAAGTGATCCGTTTCAGTTAGTTTGCGTCCTAGTTTCTATAGTCTTTGCTCCAACATTTTAAAACCATTTTAGCTATACATAGTTCCAAGTAAACTTATACATTCGTGGTGATTCAATTAAAAAACATTATTTGCAATTTAACTTGTGGACTTACAAAAAATATCGTCGACCCTTCCATCTAATGTTCCGCTTGCTTAAAAACCAAGGACCATTCTAACTAGCATTGACTTGCTAACTAGCAATGCTGGCTCTATCTAGCTAGTAGTCAGGTCAGAATGTGTGCAACTGCTGAGCTATTGAAGTATCCATTTCAAATCTCAAAAAGCATATCAACGTATGTTGAACAAGTACAATTCTTACTAGCTAACGCTAGCATTCGTTTGTTGATATCCAGCGAACTATTTATTATACACTCTAAATTGTTATGTGCTAGCTATAGCATAGCCTGATAACATTTAGCTTTGTAACACTAGTTTGAGGGCCTCGCGTTGGCTAGCTAGATATGCTCCTTGGCCCATATTGTGCATAAAGAGTTGCCAACGCCTTTAAAGAATATATTATGCTAGTAGCTAGCTATGTTCCCATGTTGCAATCAATTGGTTAGAGAGATTTCAATAGCTGGTGTCCAGCTAGCTCTTGATCATGACTTTCAGTTCCATTACGTAAGTCATTGGAGGAAGGCGTCTTCTGTATTAAGAGCTGTGACGCGTGGTCTGGACATTGACACGCATCGCCGGTGGGTACGGTTTTGGTAGCATAAGGACCTTTCATATATTGACAAAGAATAATACATTAAATTGATACACACATTTTTAGGGTTAAGGTTCACACATGGACATATTTCCATGTTATAGCGATTGTTTACAGGAAACGTAATGTGCTAATTGGCTGTCTCTGAGTCCCCGAACACCTGTGTGTAAATGGCATACATACACCACAAACGTGTTGCCAGTGGACAATACTGTCGGCTGCAACTCTTGTTAAAACGGTGTATGGTATGTGTATTTTGCATTTATGAAATTATTGTGAAAGTAGAGGGATTTATGTTTCTAGATCAATACCGCAATTAAGACTTGATTCACATTTTAACTTAAGAGTATTTCACTGTTTTGGCTTCCAGCGCCAATTCTCACTTTAAACAGAACATGTAAGGTCCTTGGACTAAGGAGTAACGTTAGGCTCCTGTAGTCCAATATTTGGCAAGTATACAGCTTGCACTTCTGAGGGCACTTTGGAAGTTTTGAGAATTGGAGTGACATTTGACAGCTACTGCCTAGTTTACATAATATTGCATCTGCTTGGTTCTCACCATCTATCAAATGTGTGTATTTCCACTGCAGATGTAAATAGAGATGTCTACTGTGTTCTTGCCTAATTTCTTAATCCCTTCAGTAATGGTGTGGGGTAGGATTCAGGATTGTGTTCTGTTTACATTGTGTAATGAAATCTCTAACACTGGCTGCTTGCTTCATTTATCTAGTGATGTGATCCTGCTTTTTGGCAGGGAGCCCATTATGTGGTCTCACCTCCCATAGTGGTTGAGCCCCTGACCTTCACACATGCAGATTAGCCATGTGCCTGATCCCACCACCAGCCAGCTATTTACCTCAGCAGGAGCATGTGCGCACGTGTGCGTGCACTGGTCAGTCCTGCCCGGTGACAACCTGCTCTAAAAACCTGTTTCAAGGCATCATTGTCTTATTGTAATGTGGGCATGCTTTCTTTCTGGAAAAAATTTGAATACAATTTCTACCTCACACCAGCGTTAAAAAAAAATAGGTTTCAGATAGACGCTTCTTTGTGTATTTACCAGCTCATACCCGCTGTCTCCATCAGATTGAGATTCTGTCACTGACAAGCCTACAGTAAATGTCTAATTTGGAAGTTAATGATCTTCAGAGGTATTGTAATTGAATCTTAAATTAGGCTTATTAAAGAGGACGTGCCCTGTTTTTCTAGCAGCTCGCTCTAATTCAGGCTTTGAGCACACAAACTTTGGAGCTTCAGAAGAAATACGGAGGAGAGACACCAAAATAGCTTTGATGCTCGCTTTGGTCTTTGACCATGCTATCCAACGATCTAGTTATGGTATATTTTGACAAATCAATTGGGTATATTTACAACAAAGATGCCGTTTGTGGATATAGGCCTATAGCAAGATGCTCTGCTAAATGCAGATATTTATTGCCTATAATGTGCAGGATGGTTCTATTCATGACAAGCCTGGACGTCAGTGTGTTGGCCACTTCATTGTGGGTTAGAGAGGGTTCGTTCCATGCCTTTTGGAGTCAGACAAACCTGACATTGGGTGTTCAAAACACTTTTTACACTGCTGGCATATTTATCATAGTTTTGTCAGAATTGCACTGGTTATCGGAGTTTTGTTTTGAAAAGGCTTTGTCTAAAATGTAGGGCTGTCCCGGACCAAAGAATGATCTTATTCAACCGAAAGTCATCTGTTCTTTCGACCAATCGGTTGGTCAAAATTCTCAAATGTGTATTTCTCCATGAAGACACACCCTATGCATTTTAATAAAATGAACTATATATGCATTGAGCTTGTCTGATGCTTTACGCGCATTGTTTAAAATAAGACATACATTACTTGAGGGAGCCAAAGATCAAGATAAACCTAACCTGACCATCCTCCTACTGGCATTTGCAGATTCTGCGGTTACTCTCCTGAAGTTATCGGTAATAGGCTACACGAGGAGTCAGCGACCTTTATCACATGGCATGTCAATTTATCTTACCATTTCTACCGATCTGCATGCCAGTTCTGGTTTTCATATGCACATTTTTGTGGAAAGGTTTCATTTATGATAACATCTTTTGTATCTCAATCATTGTCATGTGGCTATTAACTTGGATCTGGCCTGAAGCTCATGCTAGCGAACTTGCAACGCTTTAAAATATTCTGTGCCCTCAGTTTCCCACACCAGTAAGCTCAGGACAGACACAGCTGTAGACTATTTGCGCAACGGATACGAAGTAATTGGGTAGGTCTATTTTATGACTTTTCCACTGGATCAGAGCATGACATTTGTCCCTTTTCACACAGTTGTTTTTCAAATACACTGTGGAGCTATTGTCATTCTCAATGGATGTAAAAACAGACTTTGCTTGCTTGCGGTTTGAGGTGAGGAAAACATAACTCTGGAGGTGTGTTTGTCCTGTTGAAAAACAAATGATAGTCCCATTAAGCGCAAACCAGATGGGATGGCCTATCGCTTCAGAATGTTGTGGTAGCCATGCTGGTTAAGTGTGCCTTGAATTCTAAATAAGTCACTGACAGTGTCATCTGTAAAGCACCATCACACCACCTCCATGCTTCACCGTGGGAACCACACATACGGGGGTCATCTGTTCATCTACTCTGTGTCTCACAAAGACACGACAGTTGCAACCAAAAATTTGGACCCATCAGACCAAAGGACAGATTTCCACAGGTCTAATGTCCATTGCTTGTGTTTCTTGGCTCAAGCAAGTCTCTTCTTATTGGTGTCCTTTAGTCGTGGTTTCTTTGCAGCAATTTGACCATGAAGGCCTGGCACACAGTACTACATGGAACTCTATTCCACATCAAGTAACTGACACAAGCGGTAAAATTTGATTAAATTGTTTTTTTTAAACACCTTATGGAACAGCGGGGACTGTGCACAACCCAAACATAGACACAGACACATGTATGTACACACACACATG
The DNA here is from genome assembly GCF_036934945.1 of Oncorhynchus masou masou. NCBI lineage: Eukaryota > Metazoa > Chordata > Actinopteri > Salmoniformes > Salmonidae > Oncorhynchus > Oncorhynchus masou. The sequence continues at coordinate 9,589,270 of NC_088227.1, forward strand.
GATTTAGTAATGTAGATATGTGGTGGAGTAGAGGCCCGAGGGCACACAGTGTGTTGTGAAATCTGTCAATGTATTGTACTGTTTTAAAATGGTATAAACTACCTTAATTTTGCTGGACCCCAGGAAGAGTAGCTGCTGCTTTGACAGCAGCTAATGGGGATCCATAATAAATACAAATTCACGTCGTCTCCTCTGAACAGTTGATGTTCATGTGACTTTTGAACTCTGAAGCATCTGCACCATCGAGGGCATTCTGACTGGTTGCATCACCGCCTGGTATGGCATCTGCTCGGCCTCCGACAGCAAGACACTGCAGAGGGTAGTGCGTACGGCCCAGTACATCGCTGGGGCCAAGCTTTCTGCCATCCAGGAACTCTATACCAGATGGTGTCAGCGGAAGGTCCAAAAAATTGCCAGTGACTCCAGCCACCCTAGTCATAGACTGTTCTCTCTGCTACCACATGGCAGGCGGTAAAACATACAAATGCTTAACTGCCTCGTTCAGGGGCAGAACGACATATTTTCACCTTGTCAGCTCGGAGGAACCAATCTTGCAGCCTTACAGTTAACTATTACAACGTAATAACGACCTGCCTCTCTCTCTCTCGTTGCACTCCACAAGGAGGCTGCCTGTTACGCGAATGCAGTAAGCCAAGGTAAGTTGCTAGCTAGCATTAAACTTCTTATAAAAAACAATCATCACTAGTTAACTACACATTGTTGATGATATTACTAGTTATTATCTAGCGTGTCCTGCGTTGCATATAATCTGACTAAGCATACAAGTATCTAAGTATCTGACTGAGCGGTGGTAGGCAGAAGCAAGCGCATAAACATTCATTCAAACAGCACTTTCGTGCGTTTTGCCAGCAGCTCTTCGTTGTGCGTCAGGAATTGCGCTGTTTATGACTTCAAGACTATCAACTCCCGAGATTAGGCTGGTGTATCCGAAGTGAAATGGCCAGCTAGTTAGCGCGCGCTAATAGCGTTTCAATCGTCACTCGCTCTGAGCCTTGCAGTGGTTGTTTCCCTTGCTCTGCATGGGTAACGCTGCTTCGAGGGTGGCTGTTGTCGTTGTGTTCCTGGTTCAAGCCCAGTGAGGAGCGAGGAGAGGGACGGAAGCTATACTTTTACACTGGCAATACTAAAGTGCCTATAAGAACATTCAATAGTCAAAGGTTAATGAAATACAAACGTATAGAGGGAAATAGTCCTATAATAACTACAACCTAAAACTTCTTACCTGGGAATATTGAAGACTCATGTTAAAAGGAACCACCAGCTTTCATATGCTCATGTTCTGAGCAAGGAATTGAAACGTTATTTTTCTTACATAGCACATATTGCATTTTTACTTTCATCTCCAACACTTTGTTTTTGCATTATTTAAACCAAATTGAACGTGTTTCATTATTTACTTGTCATTATTACAAATTTTTCTCTCTTTCTGATTAATCGGTATTGGCTTTTTTGATCCTCCAATAATCGGTATCGGCTTTGAAAAATCATATTCGGTCGACCTCTAGTCCCCACCCAAGCCCCCATTTTTATGCTGCTGCTACTGTTTATTATCCATGCATAGTCACTTTACCTCTACATACGAGTGCATATTACCTTGACTAACCGGTGCCCCCGCACATTGACACTGTACCGGAACCTCCTGTACATAGCCTCGCTACTGTTTATTTTATTGTTGCGCCTTTAATTATTTGTTCTAAATTTTTTTTTCTTACAACTGCATTGATTGTTAAGGGCTTGTATTCGGCCATGTGACAAATAAAACATGATTTGATTATTTGGGCTGCAATCAAAGGCTGTTAACTCTAATGAACTTGTCTTCTGCAGCAGAGGTAACTCTGGGTCTTTCTTTCCTTTGACGGTCCTCATGAGAGCCAGTTTCATCATAGCGCTTGATGGTTTTTGCGACTGCACTTGAAGAAACTTTCAAAGAAACGTGTCTTACAGTAATGGACTGTTGTTTCTCTTTGCTTGTTTGAGCTATTCCTGCCATAATAGGGACTTGGTCTTTTACCAAATAGGGCTAACCTTTGTATACCACCCATACCTTGTCACAAAACAACTCATTGGCTCAAACAAATGAAGAAGTAAAGAAATTCCACAAATGTACTTTTATCAAGGCACCCCTGTTAATTGAAGTGCATTCAAGGTGACTACCTCACGAAGCTGGTTGAGAGAAAGCCAAGCCTGTGCAAAGCTCTCAAGGCAAAGGGTGGCTACTTTGAAGAATCTCATAAAATATATTTTGATTTATTTAACACTTTTTTTTGGTTACTACATGGTTCCATATGTGATTTCAGAGTTGACGTCTTCACTATTATTCTACAATGTAAAATAAAGGAAAAACATTGAATGAGTTGGTGTGTCAATTTTTGAATGGTACTGTGCTTACGTACATAACAACCATGGTGTGCTTTCTGGATTAAGAGCAAGCTTATGCCATGGTAGATAGGCCAATAGAGGATAAAATTAGCTTCTTTATTTCTTCAAGGTCACAATACGAGGTCTTTTCCATTTTGCCACAATTACCGACCTGTTTCAATAAGCAGAGGCAATATCCCTGATCTTACCTGTGCACATAGCTATGTCTTCCTTTTAGGTAGGTTATACATAATATATCTCACACACACATGAATTCACCCATAATCAAACAAAACATTCTCAATTTGGGTATATTGCATCAAGTTGTTTTCTGATAATATCAATGTCTCCCTTAATTTGTTTTTTTTTTTGTATAAATGTTCAGTCACGGTTGAAAAAGGTCAGACATTTCAGTTGCCCAGGCTCCCCCTGTGGATAGATCCCATTGATAAACTTTATTTAACTAGGCAGGTCAGTTAAGACATTCTTATTTACAATGACAGCCTGGGAACAGTGGCTTGTTCAGGGGCAGAACAACATGTTGTTGTTTTTTACCATGTCAGCTCGGGGATTCGGTCTTGCAACCTTGCAGTTACTGGCCCAACACTAATCAATGAATCTGAAATGATAACTTAAAACACAAAATATAAATATCCATTAATAAAGTTCTTATAGCTTATTAGATACATTTCCACTTCCGGAACACATACTAAAATTAAAACATACAGCCCTTTCTTAGTAAAAAGTAAAAAAATATATTTAAAAAAATAGTCGTCTTTCCACCATATAGTCAGACACATTCTACCTACCTACTAGCTATTCTGGCAGTTGGCATATCCAACAGTCTATTCCAAAGTCTCACCTCACGGGGTTATTTTGACAAATAATTTATAAACATAGCGAACAAAGTCAGTGATAAGGCGTCTCCTTGTTTTACACCTGAGGGTGTGGGAAATCAATCTGTACGATATTAACACGCACACAAGCAATTGGTACTTTGTAAAGATACTGGATTGCATGATACAATTTCCCATCAATCCCTGTCTTTAACAAACTATAGGCTAAAAGATGACTGAAACATGCAAAAGTAGGCTTTGTGTAATCTGTCTTATTGTACAGACGGAGAAGATATGATCTATAGAGGCTCTGGATTTACCAAAACCATTTTGTTCTTCCACTAGAATGTTTTGATTCTCAAAAGGTAATTAGCCTATTGTTGAGGATGGATGAATATCATTTTATAGACTTTACTTCATGAACTTATGCCTCTAATTCAGTCACATTGTTTTGAATTTAATTTCAGAATGGAATTAACTATAGACTTATGGATGGCAGTGTACTGTACTCAAAACAAATTTGGATTTTAAAACTTAATTAGGCAGTTCATCAATGTCAAACCCATTTTTTTGCAGCGTCAATCACCTTAACTTCGACGGCACTGTGTGTAACCCATACTTAAAGGAGCTTTTCTGTGGCAGAAGTTTTCAGACAACATTACCTTTTCCACATTTTTACGTTACAGCCTTATTCTAAAATGTATTCAATAGTTTTTTAGTTCAATAGTTCTTCCCCTCATCAATTGACATAATACCCCATAATAAAAAGCAAAAACATTCAAATATATATATTTTTTGGAAACTTTACAAATATTTAAAAGAAAATGGAAATATCACATTTATCTAAGTACTCAGTACTTCACAGCATTGAGACTTCATGGGTATGATGCTACAAGCTTGGCACACCTGTATTTGGGGAGTTTCTTCCATTCTTCTCTGCAGATCCTCTCAAGCGCTGTCGGGTTGGATGGAGAGCTTTGCTGCACAGCTACTTTCAGGTCTCTCCAGAGATGTTTGATCAGGTTCAAGTCCGGGCTCTGGCTGGGCCACCCGAGGACATTGAGAGTTGTCCCGACGCCACTCCTGCATTGTCTTGGCTCTGTGCTTAGGGTCGTTGTCCCGGTGGAAGGTAAACCTGAGAGCTCTGGAGCAGGTTTTCATCAAGGATATCTCTGTTCTTTGCTCCGTTCATCTTTTGCCTCGATCTTGACAAGCCTCCCAGTCTCTGCTGCTGAAAAACTTCCCCACAGCATGATGCTGCCACCACCACGCTTCCCTGTAGGGATGGTGCCAGGTTTCCTCCAGATGTGATGCTTGGCATTCAGGCAATAGAGTTCAATCTTGGCTTCATCAGACCAGAGAATCTTGTTTCTCATGGTATGAGATTCTTTAGATGATTTTTGGCAAGCTACAAGCGGGCTGTCATGGGCCTTTCCTGAGGAGTGGCTTCCATCTGGCCAGGAGTGCTGCAGAGATGGTTGTCCTTCTGGAAGTTTCTCCCATCTCCACAGAGGAACTCTAGAGCTCTGTCACAGTGACCATCATGTTCTTGGTCACCTCTATGACCAAGGCCCTTCTCCCCCGATAGCTCAGTTTGGCTGGGCGTTCAGCTCTAGGAAGAGTCTTAGTGGTTCCAAACTTCTTCCATTGATTGATTGAGGCCACTGTGGTCTTGGGGACCTTCAATGCTGCAGAATGTTTTTTGCACCCTTTCCCAGATCTGTGCCTCGACACAATCCTGTCTCCGAACGCTTAATGGACAATTCCTTAGAGCTCATGGCTTGGGTTGTCATGCACTGTCAACTGTGGCACCTTACATAGACAGGTGTGCCTTTCCAAATCATGTCCATGCTAATTTACCACAGATGGACTCCAAGATGTAGAAACTTCTCAAGGATGATCAATGGAAACAGGATACACCTGTGCTCAGTTTTGAGTGTCATGGCAAAGGGTCTGAACTTTTGTAAAGGCATTTCTATTAATACATTTGCGAAAGTTTTTGCTTTGTCATTATAGTGTGTAGATTGCTGAGGATTATGATTTTATTTTTAAATCCATTTTAGAATAAGGCTGTAACGTATCAATGTGGAAAAAGTCAAGGGGTCTGAATACTTTCCGAATCCACTGTGTGTTCAGTGGTGTGAAGTACTACTTAAGTCATTTTTGTGGGTTTTTGTACTTTACTAGTACTTCACTACGTTCCTAAAGAAAATTATGTACTTTTTACTCCATACATGACAATCAAAAGTTCTGATTACAATTTGAATGCTTAGCAGTACATGGAAAAAGGTCCAGTTCACACTGGAGAGAACGTCCCTGGTCATCTCTACTGCCTCTGATCTGGTGGACTCACTAAACATAAACGCTTCCTTTGTAAATTGTGTTGGAGTGTGCCCTTGGCTGTCAAAAGTAATAAAAAGGAAATTGTGCTGGTTTGTTAAATGTAATTAATTTAAGGAATTCTACTTTATTTTACTTCAGTATGAAAATGTAGTATTTTTTTCCCCCACCACTTAATTGCATTTCAAATCTGATACCTTTTAGACTTTTACTTGAGTTATTTTATATTAAGATCTTTTATTTTTACTCAAGTATGACAATTGTGTACTTTTTCCACCTCTGTGTTGATCAGAGGGTTTTAACATTGCATTTTAGTTCTCAGGGAACATATGTCTTAATACAATTCTTCCTCAAAATATGCCACATTTTTGTTACCAAAGAACAAACTATCAAACCACTTCTCCCAGTCCTTAAGTACCTGTGTAATATCAGAGTTCAAACCCCCCTGCTCTTCCCTGACTTTCATTGTAATTTTCTCATGTCGTTTTGGTCCTAACTTATTTGGCTCAAACGGTTGAGGATTCCTGTAACTGTGGCGGCAGGTAGCCTAATGGTAAGAGCGTTGGACTAGTAACTGAAAGGTTGCAAGATCGAATCCCCAAGCCGACAAGGTAAAACAAAATCTGTCGTTCTGCCCCTGAACAAGGCAGTTAACCCACTGTTCCTAGGCCGTCATTGAAAATAAGAATTTGTTCTTAACTGAATAAAGGTAGAAAAGAAATCTCTTCAAGGTGTAATAACCGCCCTCTCTGATATCTCAGTTTGAATAGGCACAGTCTTTAATCAAACATGCTGGTTTTTCTTAAATTCCTTCCTGAAATGTTCTCTTGTATTTCTATCTTTACACTGTAAAAATACATATTCAGCTTTGTGTATGACATTCTGACCGGACCGCTCGCGCGCCTACGCCCGCATGTTGATTTTTGTCCACCCACCCCAGACGCAATCAGGACACACAGGTTGAAATATCAAAACAAACTCTGAACCAACTATATTAATTTGGTGACAGGTCGAAAAGCATTAAACATTGATGGCAATTTAGCTAGCTAGCTTGCTGTTGCTAGCTAATTTGTCCTGGGATTTAAACATTTGGTTATTATTTTACCTGAAATGCACAAGGTCATCTACTCTGACAATTAATCCACAGCTAAAAGGGATAGTTAGTTTCTAGTAATCTCTCCTCCTTCAGGCTTCTTCTTCTTTGGCCTTCATATGGCGGTTGGCAACCAACTTTAAGGTGCATTACCACCTCCGACTGGAGTGTGGACCTCAGTTTATCTTTCAATCACCCACATGGGTATATGCTCCTCAAAAACCAATGAGGAGATGGGAGAGACCGGACTTGCAGGCCGTCAAACGTCACACATAGAACCAAGTTCTATTGTAGCGCCAGGCTATGCAAAAGGTGAGCGGTGTGAGTGCAATGATTGAATAGCATGTATGTGTACTTTTATTTTGCAACGCTCACGTGTGCGATGCAAGCGGTGTGGTCAGCATTTTACTGACCATAGATCCCTTAACTAGTCATTCCAATAAGGCTTGTAATCTTTCCTGGATTTGGGTCTATTCTTTATTTTCGTTTTTTTCCCACATTTCAGAGTATATAATATCACAATTTTTCATACCACACATCAAAATCAAATGTTGTTTTTTGGAATCTTTGCAGGGTTTCGATGAGTTTCACCAGAGCTCTACATGCCATTTCAGAACATAGAAAGTAGAGGTCAACCGATTTAAAAAAAAAAAATGATTTTTCAACGCCGATACCGATTTTATTGGAGGATTAAAAAAAGCTGATACCGATTTAATCGGCCCATTTTTAAATAAATGTATTTGTAATAATGACAATTACAACAATACTGAATGAACACTTATTTTAACTTAATATAATACATCAATAAAATCAATTTAGCCTCAAATAAATAATGAAACATGTTCAATTTGGTTTAAATAATGCAAAAACAAAGTGTTGGAGAAGAAAGTAAAAGTGCAATATGTGCCATGTAAGAAAGCTAACGTTTTAAGTTCCTTGCTCAGAACATGAGAACATATGAACGCTGGTGGTTCCTTTTAACATGGGTCTTCAATATTCCCAGGTAAGAAGTTTTAGGTTGTAGTTATTATAGGAATTATAGGACTATTTCTCTCTATACTATTTGTATTTCATGTATCTTTGACTATTGGATGTTCTTATAGGCACTTTAGTATTGCCAGTGTAACAGTATAGCTTCTGTACCTCTCCTCGCTCCTACCTGGGCTCGAACCAGGAACACAACGACAACAGCCACCCTCGAAGCAGGTTACCCATGCAGAGCAAGGGGAACAACTACTCCAAGTCTCAGAGCGAGTGATGTTTGAAACGCTATTAGCGCACACCCCGCTAACTAGCTAGCCATTTCACATCACATCATTACACGAGCCTAATCTCGGGATGGACTAAGTTGACCGTAAGGTTGCAAGATTGAATCCCCTGCACTGACTAGGTAAAAATCTGCCGCTCTACCCCTGAACGAGGCAGTTAACCCACCGTTCCTAGGCCGTCATTGAAAATAAGAATGTGTTCCTAACTGACTTGCCTAGTTAAATAAAGATTAAATAAAGGTAAAAAAATTAAAAATTGGCAAAACGGATTTCCGATTGTTATGAGAACTTGAAATCGGCCCTAATTAATCGGCCACTCCGATTAATCGGTCGACCTCTGATAGAAAGTCATTTGGCACTTTTCTTTAATTACATTCAAGCCTGTATCGTTTGCTCCAAATGATGCACAGTAATACCTGGCTGAGAAAGTTTGTGGCCAACCAGAAAGAGTAATCAGGAAGTCTATTTTTTTCTTTCCAGTTTAAGTCAAAACATCTGCATTCTTCAACCATCTGTGTAGGAGAACACCTTAAATGCCAAACAAGTTTCTAGACAGTCGTGGCAACTATGCAGGCAACTATGAAGTCCATCACAGCTTTTCCTTTGACAGATACTGTATGGATGTAAAGTTATCGCTTAACGGGCATATCCTTCCATTAATTATACATGTTAGTCCCGATGGAATTCTAATAGGGTTTCCCCATGATGAGTAACAAAGTAATCCAAAGCAACAGGCCATGTACCATCATCAATATAATTTATATGTAGTCATCTAGCCTCCCAATTTGTTAAGATCCCCACAAACAGTGGGGAGAACAAGTATTTGATACACTGCCGATTTTGCAGGTTTTCCTACTTACAAAGCATGTAGAGGTCTGTCATTTTTATCATAGGTACACTTCAACTGTGAGAGACGGAATCTAAAACAAAAATCCAGAAATGTATTGCATGACATAAGTATTTGATCACCTACCAACCAGTAAGAATTACGGCTCACAGACCTGTTAGTATTCCTTTAAGAAGCCCTCCTGTTCTCCACTCATTACCTGTATTAACTGCACCTGTTTTAACTCGTTACTTGTATAAAAGACACCTGTCCACACACTCAATCAAACAGACTCCAACCTCTCCACAATGGCCAAGACCAGAGAGCTGTGTAAGGACATCGGGGATAAAATTGTAGACCTGCACAAGGCTGGGATGGGCTACAGGACAATAGGCAAGCAGCTTGGTGAGAGGGCAACATCTGTTGGCGCAATTATTAGAAAATGAAAGAAGTTCAAGATGACGGTCCATCACCCTCGGTCTGGTGCTCCATGCAAGATATCATCTCGTGGGGCATCAATGATCATGAGGAAGGTGAGGGATCAGCCCAGAACTACACGGCAGGACCTGGTCAATGACCTGAAGAGAGCTGGGACCACAGTCTCAAAGAAAACCATTAGTAAAACACTACGCCGTTATGGATTAAAATCCTGCAGCGCAGGCAAGGTCCCCCTGCTCAAGCCAGCGCATGTCCAGGCCCGTCTGAAGTTTGTCAATGACCATCTGGATGATCCAGAGGAGGAATGGGAGAAGGTCATGTGGTCTGATGAGACAAAAATAGAGCTTTTTGGTCTAAACTCCACTTGCCGTGTTTGGAGGAAGAAGAACGATAAGTACAACCCCAAGAGCACCATCCCAACCGTGAAGCATGGAGGTGGAAACATCATTCTTTGGGGATGCTTTTCTGCAAAGGGGACAGGACGACTGCACCGTATTGAGGGGAGGATGGATGGGGCCATGTATCGCGAGATCTTGGCCAACAACCTCCTTCCCTCAGTAAGAGCATTGAAGATGGGTCGTGGCTGGGTCTTCCAGCATGACAACGACCCGAAACACACTGCCAGGGCAACTAAGGAGTGACTCTATAAGAAGCATCTCAAGGTCCTGGAGTGGCCTAGCCAGTCTCCAGACCTGAACCCAATAGAAAATCTTTGGTGGGAGCTTAAAGTCCGTATTGCCCAGCGACAGCCCTGAAAACTGAAGGATCTGGAGAAGGTCTGTATGGAGGAGTGGGCCAAAATCCCTGTTGCAGTCTGTGCAAACCTGGTCAAGAACTACAGGAAACATATGATCTCTGTAATTGCAAACAAAGGTTTCTGTACCAAATATTAAGTTCTGCTTTTCTGATGTATCAAATACTTATGTCATGCATTAAAATGCTAATTAATTACTTAAAAATCATACAATGTGATTTTCATGGATTTTTGTTTTAGATTCTGTCTCTCACAGTTGAAGTGTACCTATGATAAAAATTAGACCTCCTACATGCTTTGTAAGTAGGAAACACTTCCGATTTTGCAGGTTATCGAATACTTGTTCTCCCCACTGTATGTAAATAGCATCTACTTCTGAATATAGGTATACTTGACTTAACAAATGACTATAGGAGGATGTGGACTGTTCATTTGGAAAATAGCATGAAAACACACAACTTTACACACATTCCCACTCCCCCAGAGCCCCAAGGGGCTCTCACATTAGTTTTTCTGTTGTCTCCATACCATACATGTCTCTCTGGTTGATCTCGTTTCACGACCCGTCCGCTTCCCGTGACGAAATAGTCCTTTCCTCCTGTTATTTCCCCCAGAAGCATCTTGAAGAGCAGTTCTATAAGGCGATCGGTGTGGGACTTGGCCGATCGAAGGAAGACTTTGTCATGATCAGGATGGCCTCGCAAGCTTTTGTTTTTCCCATAAGAGCTACTTTCTCCTCCACGGACAGACACTCTCAACTGCAATCACCTGTTTTGCAGCCTAGGCCAACCGATATCAACTGGTTCACTTTGGAGATTAGGTCCTCTTTTTCATCAGCTGGCAGTCCTGCCACGATGATAGACACGGGACTCCAGACGTCCAACTTCAAGAGCTACGCGGTCTTGTAGCTGCTTGTTATTATTCTCCAGTTGAGTCAGCAGCATAGCTGTATGATTATGCTGAATGGCTTTCTCCAAAGATGCACGTAAGCTGTCTACTTTACTATTCAGCCCTTTTTCAATACTCACCTTCATTTTGTCAATCTTTTTTCCATCTTTGTAGCTAGGCTCCTTATCTCCGTGAGATTAGCCATGCTATTGGCACTTTCTTTCTTTGATAAATTTGGCTCCATGCTTTTCTCACCACTGCGTAGATTTCTACCGGAGTCTGTATGTTTTAGCGGTTAAGTGTTTCTGTTATTGCCATTCAAGGTAGATAACCAGCTAATTTTATAGCTAGGCTAGCCAAACATTCCCCAACAAGTCTGTCAATTGACTATTTCACCCTCACAGGATTCAGCCTTCAGCTGCCTCCATTTACAGGCTGATCTTTGTTCTACACTTTGAAAACGTTTAAATAAAAATAAAAAAATAAAACGTTTTGGAAGAGTTTGGTCCCAAAAAGAAGCAGCAGTGTTTTTCACCGTATACACCGGAAGCACCCTTGGAAGTGGGTTACATGTTTCTTTTGCTTTCAACCTCATTAGAAGTGTTGCGTACGTATTTGGTCTAAAACGTGTAGGGTTTGGGTCTTTGGGATTATGTTTAGGTCATGTTTAGTAGATGTTTTTCTTTTTCAACTGTTAGCCATTTGTGTTTACCATGCTGGATTCTGGGAAATGGAAATTTGATTGGTGGTTGCTTTGGTCTTTTTGTTTCTTAACAATAATTGATTTCATTTGGATGCTGCCAGATGTACAGTAATTTTACAAAAGACAATGTTAGTGCAACATCCTCCACATGCTTTCATTGACGAGAATCCCTTCTGAGTATTTTAGTGGGTTTTTTTTTCAGAATACGCTGTCTACCTTACCCGTGTGTGTTAACTCAGGGTGCCCAGGCATGACTGCTGACACTTAGACTGCTCGTTTAAAGTGGCCTCTCAGGCTTTCTCGATTTGCTCACAGTTTCTGTAAGTGGTGCTTCAATTGGCCTGAACTTGGCAGTGACATAAAAAGATTTGCTTGAATTCCACTCTTTTTTTCTCTTTTTTTTGGCACAGCCTGCCGAGTCTCTCAAGAATAACCTGACTCTCAAAGCACTTGACGGCACATTAGCCTGGATATCTTTACCAACCACTAGACCCATGTCTGCCATCCTCATGCCAGTTGATAGGGCTCTGCTGAAGTGATGGAGAGTGCTGATTTCATTGAGATGTATAAAAAATATATATACTTTTGTATTTTGCAGGACAAAAATAAATAAATAAATAAATTGTGTGTGTGTGTGTGCGCGCGTGTACGTGGTAAAGAGAAAAACAACAACACACACCTTGTGGACCAAGGTGATGGAAGACGATTGGTAGCACTGTGGAGAGAACATGGCTGCCTTTTCAATGGGCAAGTTTATTTTACATTGCCCAGTGCACTGGATGGGTGGCGTTTGCTCATTTTAGACCATTCCATAAACAAAATCTCCACCCACACGGGGCACCGGGCCTTGCACAACGAACTCCGCCAATACTACATTTGCATCCTATCATGACAGAAACCAAAAAGATGATTCCTTATTCTGCACCTCGGGGCAGCAGGTAGTCTAGTGGTTAGAGCGTTGGACTAGTAACCGAAAGGTTGCAAGATCAAATCCCCAAGGTAAACATCTGTTGTTCTGCCCCTGAACAAGGCAGTTAACCCACTGTTCCTAGGCCGTCATTGAAAATAAGAATTTGCTCTTAATGGACTTGCCTAGTTAAATGACAGTAAAATCAATAAAACCCCCATCTCCTTTTGTGATATTTTAGCACATAATAATCTGCAATAAAAAGCAGATCACTGTTTGTGTCTGCATTTATTTCCTACGACAACTGAGAAACCAGGGCAAGATTAACTAGGGAATGTGAGCACCCCCGTCCTGGAGTTGAGGATGGATGGAATGAAAGATTTGGGACAAGGAAATCGGGAAATGTGAGCACATCAAAGTTAAGATTTTAGAAGTTGTGTAGTGTATGCACAGTTTAAGAGAGATAATTATAAATTTGCAAGCTATATCTTCAACTGTTAATTGTTTATTACACAAGCCCTACCATGTTCCAACTCCTCCTCTCTCTCTCTCTGTTAGGTGCCACCCATGGACGCCATGGCCATGAAGCGCTCTCAGCTCTACGGCATAGGCAATAACCCTTACTCCCAGCAACAACAGGGCGGGGGCGGTTCTTACCCTGGCCAGCCATACGGATCGCCTTCTCCTCACCGCTATCCAATGGGAATGCACGGGAGGGGTCAGGTGGGCATGAGTGGAATGCAGTATCCTCAACAGCAGCAGGTATGTTTCATTTAGTCATTTTACCCCTACCTAAATATCTGCCCAGAGTAGGCTACTCTTCTACAGACTGGGCTACTGCCAGCATGCAGTAGTTATCACATTACGCGTTAACTAGAAACATCGGGACCCCTTTCATTAGTGACAGTCACTGAAAGGCAGAGGGCTCGTCAATCCCCAGCCTGCTGTCCCATCACAACAGGCACAAGGCATGGGTCTGTAAAATAAGACAGTTGGAAAAACATTCCAGGTGAATCTGGTTGAGAGAATGTCAAGCGTGTGCAAGGCTGTCAAGCAAAAGGTGGCTACTTTGAAGAATCTCCAATATAAAATATTTTGATATAACACTTTTTGCTTACTACATGATTCCAAATGTGTTATTTCATAATTTTGACGTCTTCACTATTATTACAATGTAGAAAATGGTAAAACATTAAAAAACCCTTGAATGAGTAGTTGTGTCAAGTTTTGACTGGTATTGTATATCTTTCATAATATTTCCCCTAATGTTATTAGCCTGCCTACCTCTTTCTCTCGCTCCTCTTACTTTATTCCTTCCTCGCTTTCAACTGTTACCCTAAATGAAGCAAGTTTCAATGTCCTTATTCTAATGACATGCATGGGCTTTTTTTAAGGAGAGATGCAAGCGGAGCACAGGTGTGTGTGAATATTGCGCAAGAGACGGCGGCTATGAGTTCGAAGCTTATTATGCAAAATATGCATCCATCATTAATTAGCTAAATATAAGGCTAATACTGGATAGCATTTGTTACCTTAGAGGTAGGCTAGGACATAGATGTATATATCTCTCTATTTATATATGAATATATCTGTGTGTGTATAGGGATATATATTAATCTAGAACAGGATTATCTATTTTGCATGGAATTGATGGAGAGAGAAAGACGGACTGCTCACAGGTACACTGATTTTAAAGCAGCTATATTCGAGTGATGGGCTGTTTTAAAACTCTACAGCTGCAATAAAAAAATAATGCAACAACAAAATAATTAAGTTGGCCCCCGAAAGCTAGATGGAGATGGGTCAATTAGATGCGCATTCGGTTTTTAGATTACTGTAGCATAGACTATGCTGCCGCAAATGTAGGCCTACCTGTCACAAGAAATAAAGTTACCATGACGAGAGAGGTCTACATGCATTGTGAACTGCGCTCCGTACTGAGATGGGCTGTCTGTCCCCACCCTGAGCGTTGATGAGTCATCATGCAGAGGCCGTAGAGGAGCCAGGTTTATACGTCGCATATTTTCAGTTACATTTTCACGCTATTCTCTTCATATTAATAATTTCTTATTATCATCCTGGGAAAAGGGAGTGGTTTTAGGCAGTAAATCTCGGTAAACGGGTTCCCGCCATTCAACCCTAATGTGTAAGTGTGTCCCAAATGGGACCATATTTCCTATGGCCCTAGTCAATAGTCAATAGTCATGCACTATATAGGGAATAGGGTGCTATTTGGGACACAGACCCTGTGCAGATGGACAGGGCTGTGAGTGAATGTGAGGGAGCTGTTGACATGCAGCATGGCTGTCAGAGCGTGGGCCAGGACAGGCTGGGTTGGGTCAGTCTATTCTGGGTGCGGAGTCAGACGACCCTGCTGCTATATTTAGCCCCCAGACTGCTGGGTTTGGCTCTAATGCTCCTCCAGAGATGGCCTGGCAGTGGCACTCCCATGGGACTAGGCTGCCGACGTAGCATGTGTAATGGCCGTTAATAAGGACTTGGTCTCAGCAGTAATATTTATGTGTAGTACACACAATGCGCACACACTCCCATGCGAGCTCTCACACTCTCCTCTCTCTCTCACACACACACATGCACACGCACACGCACACACACACAGTTTATGCTATATCATCCTTTATTTGTTAGTGTTTTGCCGATTGAAGTAAAATGCCTGGACTTAGCTGCTGTTCTGTTTCACAATGGCCCCCATTTCATTCCTACCGTTATCGATCCAACGCCAAGTGATGGGAAAAAATTGTAATGAAAACCCATTTTGATATTAATGGATAATAGCTTACTATGCCCTCCACTTTGGCTGAAGGCAAGGACTTTGCGTGACGAGCGCATGCACACAGACATGCCCTCCCCGAGTCCGTGTGATGGTGGTGATACAGCATGACATCACGAACGGTCTTACGGTGTCCATTACTGTCATCAGTCCTCATCACCATGCTAGTGTCTCTGTCACTGAAGTTGTTTTGATGACAGCAAATACAATCATTTTCCCTCTCTTAAAGGGAAATAAACCTTCTGACTTGTTGTTGGACTGTCTGTCAAAATGTGCACCTCTCTCACTCAGCAAGACTAACCATGCTCTCCCGAACACCAGCCTCTCTACGTCCCTGACTTGAAAGTCTGGAAAGGTTGCTTTGATGTGTCAGCATGAAGCAATGATAATGAAGGGGTTGTGCCCTCAGACTTCGGCAACACCCTACACTGGTTGGATATCCCCATTTCTAATTGTATGAATCATGATCTATTGTTTTACATAGGATCGCCCTTCCGCTTCCAGCCAACCCTGCCGGCATAAGCAAGCACACACAGTAGCTAGCTAGAACAAACTTTTGGAGTTCGGACATTGTTTGCCGATTTTTAATATCATGGATAGGGCGCAAAAATCTTAACACATTTTCTAAACGTTATAACAACTCTTTTACACTAGGCAACTGCAACCTGTTAAAAATTATGCTTTTGTGGCTATCAAGTAGCAACAAACATTAGCTAGTACAGCTAACATTAGCTAGCTTTGTTCAGCCCAAAGACAGCCAGCCAGTTAATAAACTTTAGCTTGCTTGCTATCAACTTGAAATTGGCTAGCTAGTCAAATGTATGTTTTTTTGTTAGCTAATTATAGGCTGGACATTTCCTTACCCCATTGAAGTTATTCATTTTCTTTATTGGCTGTCTTCTGTATATATAGTAGGGCAACGATATGAATCACCCATGCATTCCAGCTAGCTACTACTGTACTACCCATGTTCACTTCTGTCAAGTTTCCTCCCTGTCCCCTAATTTTGCAATGCATGAGCATGAAGTACCCTAAAAAAATAATAGTTCATAGTCTGTCCCAAAAAGATCAGAGTACAGCGAGTATGACCAACCAAACCAAAAGAGAATGTCTATCTAATGCAACATGTACAAATGTAAAGATAAAGAAAAGTGTGCAAGATTAACTATTTTGCAGGATAATATAATGCATGAAGCGAACATGGAATGACTTTTTGAAGTGTGAAAATGTAGAGTGAAGGTGTCTTTCATGCATCTCGTCATGATGTCTGTGCTGAAGGGCAGGTGAGCAAGCATCCCCACAGACACCTGCATGGGCTTCTGTTTAGTTAAACTACCTCTACCACTACTTCTTGCAGTCCTTGAGGAACACATTGTTTCCATAAAACATTGCATAGACATTCCCTTCCTAAACCAGACTATATAGTCACGCTCGCTCTTTCTTTCTCACTTTGTGTATGTACAGTGCATTCGGAAACTATTCAAACCCCTTCCCCTTTTCCACATTTTATCTTTCAGCCTTATTCTAAAATCGATTTAAATAAAAAATCCTCATCAATCTAGACACACTACCCCATAATGACAGTGAAAATCTTAGCAAATTTATTTTAAAAGACAAATTCCTTACTGACATAAATATTCAGACCCTTTGCTAGGAGACAATACATTTAGCTCCGGTTTATCTGGTTTCCATTACTCATCCTTGATGTTTCTACAACTTGATTGGAGTCCACCTGTCCAATCAATTAAATTTACCACATGATTTGGAAAGGCGCACACCTGTATATGTAAGGTCCCACAGTTGACAGTGCATATCAGAGACGAAACCAAGCCATGAGGTCGAAGGAATTGTCCGTAGAGCTCCGGGACAGGATTGTGTCGAGGCACAGATCTGAGGAAAGATGCAAAAAAATGTCTGCAGCATTGAAGGTCCCCAAGAACGCAGTGGCCTCCATTCTTAAATGGAAGAAGTTTGTAACCACTCTGACAAAGCTCCAGAATTCCTCTGGTGAGATGGTTGACCTTCTGGAAGGTTCTCTCATCTCTGCAGCACTCCACCAATCAGGCCTTTATTGTAGTGGCCAGACGGAAGCCACTCCTCAGTAAAAGGCACATGGCAGACTGCTTTGAGTTGGCCAAAAGGCACCTAAAGGACTCTGACCCTGAGAAACAAGATTCTCTGTTCTGCTGATCCTTGATGAAAACCTGCTCCAGAGCATTCGGGACCTGGGGCAAAGGGTCACCTTGCAACAGGACAATGACCCTAAGTAAACAGCCAAGACAACGCAGGGATGGCCTACTTATGGCTTACATTTACTTATGTAAATGTGGTATTTCAGTTTTTTTTTTATAGTACATTTTGCAAAAATGTCAACATGTTTTTGTTTTGTCATTATGGGGTATTATGTGTAGATTGGGGGGGGGGGCATTTAAACCATTTTAGAATACAGCTATAACAAAATGTGGAAAAAGTTAAGGGGTCTGAATAGCTAACGAATACACTGTAGATACCTCCTGATGTCTGTCATTTTTGAACATCATGTGCTCATCTTCTCTAACATCAGTAATCTCATCTTCTTTCAAATAATGCAGTTTTCCAAGCTTGCCAAAACTCTCCCGAAAGGCAGGTTTTCATTTTGAGCCTTGACCCCTACAGAAAAATACTGTTTGTACAGTTTTAAAAAGTAGGCTCTCATTTAGACTAAATGTATAATTGGTAACAATATAAGAAAAGGTTGTGCAGGGTTCTCGTAGTTTAATCCAGTAAAAGTTCACTGAACAAAAATATACATGCAACAATTACAAAGATTTTACTGAGTAACAGTTCATATAAGGAAATCAGTCAATTGAAATATATGCTTTAGGCCCTAATCTATGGCTTTCACTTATGGAATACAGATATGCATCTGTTGGTCACAGATACTTAAAAAAAAAAAAATTAAGGTAGGGGCGTGGATCAGAGAACCAGTCAGTATCTGGTGTGACCTCCATTTGCCTCATGCAGCGTGACACATCTCCTTTGCATAAAGTTGATCAGGCTGTTGATTGTGGACTTGTGGAATGTTGTCCCACTCTTTGGGCGGGAACTATTATTGGCGGGAACTGGAACGCACTCTCAAACGTGTCGATCCAGAGCATCCCAAACATGCCTCAATGGGTGACATGTCTGAGTATGCAGGCTATGGAAGACCTGAGACATTTTCAGCTTCCAGGAATTGTGTACATAGCCTTGCGACATGACTGTGCATTATGATGTTGAAAACATGTGATGGCGGTGGATGAATGGTACAACAATGGGCTGCAGGATCTCATCACGCTATCTCTCTGCATTCAAATTGTGTTCATTATCCGTAGCTTATGCCTACCCATACCATAACCCCACCAGTTTTTGCAGAACTTCTTTGGTTGTGCAAACCTACAGTTTCATCAGCTGTCCGGGTGACTGGTCTCAGACAATCCTGCAAGTGAAGAGGCCGTATGTAGAGGTCCTGGGCTGGCGCAGGTACACGTGGTCTGTGATTTGAGACCGTTTGGACTTTGGAGGCAGCTTATGGTAGCGCAATGAACATTTAAATCCTCTGGCAACAGTTCTGGTGGACATTCTTGCATGCCAATTGCACATTTGCTCAACTTGAGATCTGTTTCATTGTGTTGTTACAAAACTGCACATTTTAGCGGCCTTTTATTTTCCCCAGCACTAAGTGCACCTGTGTA
This sequence comes from Oncorhynchus masou masou, assembly GCF_036934945.1. Classification (NCBI taxonomy): domain Eukaryota; kingdom Metazoa; phylum Chordata; class Actinopteri; order Salmoniformes; family Salmonidae; genus Oncorhynchus; species Oncorhynchus masou. The sequence continues at coordinate 9,608,206 of NC_088227.1, forward strand.
ATGATCATGCTGGATTATCTTGGTAAAGGAGAAATGCTCACTAACAGGGATGTAAACCGTTTTGTTTTTCACAAAATATGAGTTTTGTTGTGCTTATGGAACATTTCTGGTGTCTTTTTCTTCAGCTCGTGAAACATGGGACCAACACTTTAGATGTTGCGTTGATGTTATTGTTCAGTGTACTTTCTGTAGTGCCTCATTCAGCCCTTATGCTGCCTATCACCCAGTCGTTGATGATACAGTTGTATCACTTTATTTGTTTTTTGGCCTGTCATGCAAACAACCGTTGATTTACTCAATATGTTTGTGCAAATACAAAAAATGTCAATCATTCATGTGTGACATCTATAATTTCCATTTGGACGTTACATGTATCCACCGCAGTGCCTTTCTATACCGCCGAAGTCCAGTTCTAGGTCATTGTACGTACCATTTTTCGGTCGTATGGACTTCATCCATTTTTTTTGCGCTGCATAGGATTGAGGCCAACACAGCTCTTGCGGTCTTCCCCAACCAGTGGCCGCATATGCCCTCCCATATAGCATTCTTCTTCCACAATCGCCACTCTGAGACCCAGGACTGTTGCCTCTCGGATTTGGTCATCTGTCCACCACAGCCTTTAGCGCAGACATGATTGTCAGAAGTGGAGGCTGTTTTCCTATCTTCTTGAAGATTAGAACTAGGTAGTTAGCTGGTAAATGAGGCTTTCCCTCAAAGACCACCAATACATCCTGCCTTCGCAGTTTTTCTCTCCACTGTTTTAGTTAGCTAGCCTTTGGCTTGGCTTGTTTACCTCCAGTGAGGGCGTAGCAAATTGACGAGGGAGTGTGGGGGGCGTTGCGCATGCAAATGGCGTGCATATGAGAACCAATCAAAAAGTCACTCAATTTGAGCTAACCTCCCCTTTTACAAGCCGGAGTTAACAGACCAGTGAGTCATTTTACAAGGATAAGTTCGCTGTCAGCTGGCTACTGTAAGGAAGATGAGAGAATACAACCATTTTCTCTATCATACACCATATTCATACGCTTATCCAGTGCGACTAAGTCTGTATCTGCTAAATTACCGAAAAGTAAATATTCAAAACACCAGCTTTGAAAATTACAAAAATGACGTTGCCCATAGAACCGCCATCACAACGATAGTAGAAAACGACCCATTACATCGTTAGAAATCGGCAGAATTTTCCTGTTTGCACTGAAGACTCTGTCAGTGTTGTCAGCTCTGCTTGCTTTTCCATCTCCAAGAGGGATGGAGCATGTAATGACTTTTATCTGCACCGGGCCCCAGATGGCCCTGAGACACCTTCTTTATTACCTCACGGATCCCGCCTGAAATTGGATGTTTCAACTGGTCAGATACCACCGGTACCCTGCTGTGCTGTTTTATAACGATTATGTTCCCCGCTCCCGTAGAACAAGTGGCCAAACGGTGGGGGGAGAGAGGATGGCCGCCACGGAGAGAAGAGATGCAACAGAGCAGACGACCGTATTAGAGATGCCATTCGGAGATCAACCTTAATATTTCAAGATAATTAGGAATTGATTTTCCTCTGTCGATTATGCAGGCTGGCTTTCCTATTCAATGTGTGTCTTCCCTCACATCCTGCAGTCTTTGGTCTGTCCTAAATGGTACCCTATTTCCTTATAGTGAACTAGTTTTGACCAGTACCCTATAGGGCCTGGTAAAAACATAGGTGCCATATGGGACTGAGACCTGGTGTCATCAGTCCTTGCTCTTTGTGGGGGGTCTGAAGGTGTTTCAGACCGTTAAAAACCTGAGGATTAAGCATGATGCTACTCTGCCAAAACTCTTGATGGCCATGCTGATTTGATTATAGATCATACACACTTTAGCTAAGATGTCTTTGAGACTTACATTACCCTGTGTATGGTTTGGTATTGTAATGTCTCAGCGACCAACACTTAATTTAAGCAAAGGTCTTCCTAGTGCCTATCCTGTGTTTTTCTGTTGGTAGCTGTCAGTCTGTTCTTAGTAAATGAGCCGCATTGAGAGACTGTGGCACTGGCAGCAGCACCCTTTTTTTAAAGTCTAAGCCTACTGAAGTGATAGCAGGATTAAGCCATGCCTCCTCCATCTTTATACATATTGGCTAATCAGCTGCAGTCTTTTAGTATTTAAACCACGAGTCGATGTCCGTGCCCTAGCGGAAATCACATGGGCTTATAAAAAAAAAAATCCCAGTTAAAAAATCTGTTTAGGCTAGATCAGTTTTTAATTTAAAAAATAATAATTAAAACCTTGGATGCATCTAAATCGTCCGCCGATGCCGCACTTCCACGTCTACGGTGACAAGAGCTCGAGCGGTGTTTGTCAGACCATGAGACATCCCTAAAATCTGTCTTTTCACAACATTGTCTGTTGCCTCTCAACGGTTTGGCCTACAAACTATTATGACCCCTCTATGGAAAGAGAAGACTCTCACAAACACAATGGTGTTCTCCGTTTTGCTTTATGACCCCCATACGCGTCTCAGGACTCGTCTGATCTGCCAACCTCTGTCTGTAGCATCCGAGCAGTTTGGGCTACACACTAATATGACATCTCTATATTAAGGTGAGACTCTCACGTACTGTACATGTCGGTTGTTTTGCTCTAGGACGCCCACAGGCCGTGACTCGTCTGAATGTCCCCCGGTCCCGGTTTAAAAAATGTATGGAAGTTCAGAACATATGGAGATGGTTTAATACCAAAAATAAGGGGTTAAAAAATGTTTCCTGATCTTTCTCTTAGATATAGGACAGAATAACTTCCTTAGGTTTTTTGGGGGGGGACTATCTGTTATTCAATGTGTTTGTATGGGCTAATAGCAGTAAGGCCAAATACCATTTTTCATTAAAACATTTTTTTTGGGGGGTCTTAAAAATCAAATAGTAAAATGATCCTTGGTATGACCTTTAAACAATTCCATATAGCTTAGTAGAAATCCCCCCCTTTTATGGGTTTAAAATATCTGCTGAGGCGCACTTTGAAGATGCTAGAACAGTCCATATGAACTTTTCATCTGCAAACAAAATGAGTAATGAATAGAAAAATCTGACAACCCCATAATAGAATAGATAATCTATTTACCTTGTGTGTTCTATGCAAGATAAATATTACTCTCGAGGCACATTTACATTACGAGTGGCACAGGGAGGGAAATACGCATTCTGACATGCAGTCAATGCACAACCATTTTTGCAATCGTGGGGAAAACAGATTGTGATGCCCTCTGTTAAAAAGAAAGGGTTCCCAGCTCGGAGAGGAGAGCGAGGCATGGAGAGCGGCAGCGAGCTAGGGGAGGTTGAGTTAGGCTCCCAGATATCAGTGTCTCGGTTCCAGAGTGATGAGCTCATGTGTGGAAAAACAGCCTCGCCGCCCTCAGAGCTTAAGGAGCTCCTGGCTGGTTGGGCAATGAGCATTGCATACAGCTATTGGATTGTAAGACCGCTCATTGCTGCACTACAATACATTTATTTTATATGGGTCTCCTCGTCGGTGTCCTCCCTTTCGATGCAGTCGAATAACCATGTTTCTGGGGCTGTGTCCCAAATGGCACCCATTTCCTTATATAGGGTACTTATTTTTACCATGGGCCCTGCTGAATAGTAAAACATCTCACTGTCAATGTCCACACCTCTGCGAGTCGTGTTCGAGCTATATATCTGGGAGTTTGAGGCCTCTTATCGATCTAATCTATTGAAATGCTGTTTTTTTTAACAGAAGAAAATTATATCTACATGGTGTGGAACTTAAAGTGCAATTCCATCACAATACCAGTGTCTACATATGTGACGGTGACATATTTCTATATTTTGTAGTAAACAAAGTCATACCCGATGACATTTAAAAACAATGATTTTCAAATACTGAGATTGATGGTGACGTAGGGAGCAAGAAAATTCCCTCCCTCTGGCTAAAAACTTGTCACAGAGTAGGATTTAAGACCCTTTTCAACCACTGTTGTGCGCCGTTGTCACATATGTAGACGCTGCTATGATGCTGGAGATGATGAATGAGGAATTTGCCTTTTAAGGTCAGGAAATGGAAATAACCCAGCTATATTTCATTGATTGCTCTTATGTGTGCCCCAAATGGCACCCTATCCCTTTTATAGGGTGCTACTTTTGACCAGGACCCATACGACTCTGGTCAAAAGTAGTGCACAATAAGGTATAGGGTGCAATTTAGGACATAGACACACATTCCTCTCAGGTTTCCTAGATCTGTGATATTTAATATATTGACAAGGCTAGTGTTGTGCTCGGCTTTTGCATTGAATCATTTTATCACCTACACAGAAATTAAAATAAACGTCTTTCAAGCTGAATTCCGCCTCTAGCAGAAATGTTATGATTATTTTCGAGATGGTTTACTCTAGAATATATATCTCTCTTGCTCTTCTGTACATTGATCAAAAACCGCGTTCTCATTTTCACCGCTGATGGTTTAGGCTTATTTTTTTTAAATAATGAAGACTTTGACACATTGTTGCCTAATGTAAGTGACTCCAGATGAGGCAGAGAGAGGGATGAGCCAATAACAGCTGTTCCCCAAAACGTCTTACATAAGACGCAGTGAAAGGAAGGAGGGAGAGCCTGTGTGTGCGTCCCAAATGACACCCTATTCCCTTTTATAATGCACTACTTTTGGGCCCTGGTTTAAAAGTAGTGCACTCTAGGGAATACAGTGCCATTTGGGATGCAGCTGCTGTGTGTATTATCGACGTCAACACAACAGTAATGCCCCAAGGCTGGAAAAAAAGCAAAACCTGAGTTCCTGCTCGTCACTTCTCACAGTGCTATTAGTCAACCCCATACTCAAGGCGAAGAACATAGTTAGCCTACTTGGGACTGAGTGCAGATCTTTTAGGCTATAGGCCTACTTCACCAAGGTGATTGTGAGTGTAGTTAATCAAATTCAGTTCTGATATGAATTGGGATTGGTGTTCTTTATTGACCGCTGATAAGATGGCTTAATGATAGTGAACTAAAGGCCATTGGTCGAGAACGACTCGCGGAGTTGTGGACATTGACAGTGAGATGTTTTAAGGAGTATTTCTATGATACCTGACTTGAGGTCTCCCTTTACTGTGTCTCTCAGCAGATGGTAGCCCAGTATGGACAGCAGCATCAGGGGCAGCAGGGTGGGTACTGCCAGCCGCAGGGCCAGTCCCCGTACTTCAGCCCTCCCCAGCAACAGCCCACCGCCCCCACACAGCCCCCCTACATGCAGCCACGCCCACAACCACCACAACAGGTAAGACTACAAACCCCACAATACCCTGCTCGTGAGGAAGTTGAGCAGCAGTTTGTGAGGACTTGGGTTTGACAGACTTTTCGGCAGTGCTTATTGGTTAGTTCATGTCCGTGTCCTTGATACCGGTGTGGGAGAGTGTAACAAAGGGGTGTTCACTCTATAAGTATGCATAATACACAAGTGGAGAGACCTTCCTTTTTGGAACGTTGGGGCTCATTGTTTAGGGTTTCAAGTTCACTAGGATTGTCTGTTTTCATTTGTTAGCTAATGGACCTGGGTGGCCCCTGTTTATTCTAGCTAAATTAAAAAATGAAAAGAGCAATACATTATACTAATTCTGCGCTGTAGTGTTCTCCAGAGATTAGAGTGGGCCGGTATCTGTTCCATCTGCACTTCCTCTGTTCCATCCTCTCTGTATCTGTGTCCCAAATGGCATCCCATTTCCTATTGTAGTGCACGACTAGAAACCGGAGTGCGCTATATATTGAACAGGGTTCCATTTGAGAGGCAGACCTTGGATCTCATACGGGGGCCAGTGGCTTTAATGAAGTCCACCCTCTCTGGTTGTTATATTGAGTCAGCGATTTGGCTGCTCATGTTTTTGAGGTGGAGGCAGCAGGTCAGCCACAGTGCTTTGCATTCAGCGGAGCAGAGAGTTACCGTTCAGGGAGTCCTTGGATGAAGGGAAAACCCTGACCCGTTTACCTGATTCACATAGGATTTTCGGTATGTTGCCTAAAAAAAGTATTGGGCAATGTTTGTATGGTCCTCTTTCAAACAGCCAAATTTGTAACACATTCTTCTTGGAATTCGCTTTTTATAGCCATTGCTTAGCCACAACTGAGCAAGACATTCAACTTTGACCCTGTTGCAATTGTTGTCATGGTAACCTGCCCTGACAGCAAGCTCTAAATTCCTCAGACAGAAATGCACTCGTTTCAATTCTTCAATTTCACAACAGTAAGTTTGCAGATCGCCATAATTGTTAATAAGTATCTTGTAATGTGTTCAATTTTCCTGTTATGGTGAAAAAAACATTAGCCTACAGTTTACTCAATGTTGTCAGATATTTTCTGGTAACTATATGAGCTGGCTAGATGGCTAACAAGCTAGCAACAAACTGAGACATTGTCTAGAAAATTGTTTTTAGTTGCCTGGCTTGCTAGATTGACATATCCTAAATGTTTAAAATGCTGTGGGTTTTTTGGTGCAAAAAAAATAGAGCAGGTAACGTTGCTATTTGGACCAGGCTGCTGCGATGTCATGCCCACTACCGTTATTGTGTTTGTACTTTTTCATAATGACAAGGACAAGTTTGATGTCGTACAACAACAATGGAACGTTCATGATTTTAATGCGTACCGAAGACGGTAAGATGAAAGGTGACGTTTCAGGAGCCCCTTTTAGGTGATGATGCAAATAAAAGTACCGGCTTTGTCACCGGCAATACCTTTCAGATATGAAGAAAAGTTGTCGGAATGCCAAAGTTGATGGGGTTTTGTCTCATGTTTGAAAGGGATATTGATGTAATACCTGGTGGCTCATTTGATGAGAGAGCGCCTCTGAGAAGAAATACAAAGCGAGCAAGGGAAGAGGGAGGGAGGGAGTGTATAGTGGTGCTGGCTGGATGGAGTAATGAGAGATTGACCTTGAGTAAAATTCTCTGGGGTTTCCAGTGTGATATCTGAGGAGAGCGGTACACGCACTGCAGCGAGCTGCTCCGTCATATTGCTAAGCTTCTTTTTATTCCCACACCCCTAACTGTATCATTTTCATTTTCTCTTAGATGACAGCAAGATTGATAGAGAGAAACATTTTCCATTTCTGTCCACTCCCACTGTTTTTGACAGGGAGGATGGGGGAAATATGCAGGTGAAATGAGACTGTTGCCCTCGATTGCCACGGTTCCTGCTAAAACCACAGTCCCAAGATGGCCGCCAGCGTGCTTGTTAGACCAGTGTTTATGGTGAAACTTGGGGTTGTAATGATGAAGCTCGGCTGCTAACAACGGTGTGTGTGAACTCTGTCAGGGGCCACCAAACAAGACGAGGGGGCGCTTCTAAGTTATCTCCTTATAGGATCCCTACACATTGTTCCAGCAGCCACAAATCCCAATCAGATTCTAGACCCTGTGCGAGTGATGAAGAGCTTATCAGTGGCAGTCTGTACTGAGCTCTGCGTGTTTCCCCCGTGACTCAGTCTCTCTCCTCCGACAGCCTTAATTAGCTTTGTGTGTGTGTGTGTTGCCTTCGTGAGACAATGAGTCAGCGGACACCCTGGGAAACGGGTGTGTGTTTGATACAATGAAGCCGGGAGAAAGGAAAAGAAAGAGGGGGGGAGGCTCCCCTCTCGGACATGGGTTTTCATTGATGAGGAGTGAGTGTGGACGCGTCCCTAATGTTACCCTATTCCCTATAAAGTGTAGGGCTCTGGTCAGAAGTAGTGCACTCTATAGGGAATATGTTGTAATTTGGAACGCAACCTTTGTTTGGTAACTGCAGCCTGGCTGTTGTGTCTTATCTCTGTGAAAAACGGTCTCGAGTGAGGGGAGTAGGAAAAATCCTCCAAGCTAGCTGCCAGGGTCCAAGCCTTCCCCGGTATTTCACTGAGAATATTAATGCTGCTCTCAGACAAGCCAAGGAGCCTTTTATCAGCTGTGATGGAGCTGGACAGGAGGTTACATTACACTCTGCAGGAAAGATGGTTTTGGCCTTAGTCGGCTTGAAAGTAGAGGAGCTTTTCTCCCTGAGCTCCATTTGACTAGATATACAGTGCATTTGGAAAGTATTCAGACCCCTTGACCTTTTCTACATTTTGTTACGTTACAGCCTTACTCTCAAATGGATTAAATAAAAATAATTCCCTCATCCATATACACACAATACCCCATAATGACAAAGCGAAAACAGGTTTAGATTTTAATCAAATCTATAAAAATATAAAAAAACAACCTTGTATACTGAAGTATTCAGACCCTTAGCTATGATTCTCGGAATTGAGCTCAGGTGCATTCTGTTTCATTGATCATCCTTGAAATGTTTCTGCAACTTGATTGGAGTGCACCTGTGGTAAATTCAATTGATTGGACATGATTTAGAAAAGGCACACACCTGTCTATATACGCACAGTTGACAGTGCATGTCATAGCAAAAACCAAGCCATTGGGTCGAAGGAATTGTCCTTAGAGCTCCGGACAGAATTGTCTCGAGGCACAGATCTGAGGTATTGTGTGGAGAATGAGGGGGGGAGATGTAATTCATTTTAGAATAAGGCTGTAACAAAAGGTAGAAAAAGTCAAGGGGTCTGAATACTTTCTGAATGTGCTGTAGGCCTGTAGTTCACCAGAAGTCTTGAACCTGTTCAGGCAGCCCTTCTACTCTCATTGTCTGGGTCTCTATGGTAACAGCACAGCCTTGCAGACCGCTGCAACTTGACAAGTGTTTTCTTCTCAAACGATTCACTAGAATTAATTGGTGATTAAGTGTCGGCTCCTATTTTTTTTAACAAACAAAAAAAACGCTCAAGTCTGCTAGTATATCAATTACCGGGGATGTAAAATTACCAGCATTCACCAGGCAGGGCAGGCATACACTGGTCAGATGCAAATCCCTTTTAAAATAGGCAAACTTTTTTTTAGAGCAATTTATTTATATTTTTTAATTTTTTGGGGGGCTACTGCTTAAGAGACCGACTGCCTGGGTTTGGTAGTGCTCCAGTCCTCCCTGTCATAATAAGCAACATAGGACATGGGAATTTTCAATAACCTAATCTATATTCTGTGAGGTCTGAGGGTATTGTCGGAAATAATCATATGCCCATAGAGTTTAATTCCACTGTTTGCACTGATATTGTGTGCCCTAGGAAGAAGCCCACTGTGGGAAGCCCACTCAGTACCATTGGCTCAAATGCAAATGTCACTGACATGTATGTCTTGGATCAGCCAATCAGAAAAGCACTAATAAATAAACAAGCAACCCAGAAAAAGGACAACAAAAATTCCATATTAGCATATACAGTTGAAGTCGGAAGTTTACATACACCTTAGCCAAATACATTTAAACTCAGTTGTTCACAATTCCTGACATTTAATCCTAGTAAAGATTCCTTGTCCTAGGTCATTTAGGATCACTACTTTTATTTTAAGAATGTGAAATGTCAGAATAATTAGTAGGGAGAATTATTTCAGCTTTTATTTCTTTCATCACATTCCCAGTGGGTCAGAAGTTTACATACACTCAATTAGTATTTGGTAGCATTGCCTTTAAATTGTTTAATTTGGGTCAAACGTTTCTGGTAGCCTTCCACATGCTTCCCACAATAAGTTGGGTGAATTTTGTCCCATTCCTTGTGACAGAGCTGGTGAAACTGAGTCAGGTTTGTTGGCCTCCTTGCTCACACACGCTTTTTCAGTTCTGCCCACAAATGTTCAATAGGATTGTTGTCAGGGCTTTGTGATGGCCACTCCAATATCTTGACTTTGTTGTCCTTAAGCCATTTTGCCACAACTTTGGAAGTATGCTTGGGGTCATTGTCCATTTAAAAGACCCATTGCGACCAAGCTATAACTTCCTGACTGATGTCTTGAGATGTTGCTTCAATATATCCACATACTTTCCCTACCTCATGATGCCATCTATTTTGTGAAGTGCAGCAGTCCTTCCTGCAGCAAAGCACCCCCACAACATGATGCTACCACCCCCATGCTTCACGGATGGGATGGTATTCTTTGGCTTGCAAGCCTCCCTCTCTTTCTCCAAACATAACTATGGTCATTATGGCCAAACAGTTCTGTTTTTGTTTCATCAGACCAGAGGACATTTCTCCAAAAAGTACGATCTTTGTCCCAATGTGCAGTTGCAAACCGTGATCTGGCGTTTTTAAGGCAGTTTTGGAGTGGTGGCTTCTTCCTTGCTGAGTGGCCTTTCAGGTTATGTCGATATAGGACTCGTTTTACTGTGTATAAATATACTTGTGTACCTGTTTCCTTTTTACCTAGAGCCTATTCTTGTAGGGTGTTGCTATAGACCACAGAGTGCTACAAGTCAGTATTTTTATTATATTTGTGAAATGCTTGATAATGTATGTAATATCAACAGAGGTATATTTTCTGTGAGACCTAAATATTGACTGTCTATCATCAAGCTGTCCACTCAAAAATAATCTTCAAGCTGTGACCGATGCCTGCAATCTGGTTCAGGTTAAAGTCAACCTACTAGGGTATTTACAAACGGAACAGGAACTAAATTATCTTGACCACATATAATAGCAGTATCCACACCCATCGGATGTAGTGATCATAATATAGTAATCACATCTAGAAAAACAAAGTTCCAAAGACTGGACCTAAAATTGTGTATAAGCGATCATGCAAGAGGTTTAGAATGATTCCTATGTCGAAGATATGAGAGAGAAACAACCTGATGTTGCACTTGAAGCATTCAATAAATAGCTTCTTCCGGTTACTGAAAGGCATGTGCCCAGCCAGAAGAAATCCCCATGGGTAGATGATGACTTGAAAAATTGTATGGCTGAGAGGGATGGGGCAAAGGGAATAGGAAATAAGTCTGACAACACAGCAGATTGGCAAACATACAGTCAATTGAGAAGTCGCGTAACTAAACAAAAAGAAGGAACTTTACTTTGGAACAAAGATAACGAATGATAGTAAAAGGCTATGGAGTACCTTAAATGAAATTCTAGGCAAAAAAGCATTGAGGCAGATGGGTTGCTCATAACAAAACACTTTTTTTTTTCGTTGACAAGATGATTAGCTAATTTAGGCATGACCTACAAGCACAAGTACGGAGCCTTCGTATTCATGCATAACGGACCAAATAATGAAAGACGAGCGCTGTAGTTTTGAATCCTGCAAAGCTAGCACGGAAGAGGCGAAAGCATCTACAAATAAGGACAAACCACCTGGTACCGACAACCTGGATGTTAAATTACTGAGGTTGGTAGTGAAATACATTGCGACTCCTGGAAGCATTTCATTGTAAGGTGCAACCTGTTGTCGCGGCGCGTGTGACAAATAAAATTTGAATTGATTCCTATTTGCCACATCTTCAATTTAAGCCTTGAAGACGGTGTGTGCGCCCTCAGGCCTGGAGGGAGGCAAAGGTCGTACCGCTGCCAAAGAATAGCAAAGCACTCTTTAATTGTTCAAACAGCCAACCAATCAGCATCATACCGGTGCTTATCAAGCTTTTGGGAAAGAATGTTTAACCAAATAGTGTTATTTTCCAGAAACCAAATGAAGACTTTCCACATTCTTACAGGGAAGGGCACTCAATATGAATGAAGGGCACTGACACAAATGACTGATGATTGGATGAAAGAAATTGACTAAACCAGGGTGTACGCGGGTCCTTACATTCATTTATCTAAATTAAAGGCCTTAAATGTCTTATTGTCCAAAACAATGCGACCGGAGATGACTACGGTGTTTCAGCAATGTTGTGCAGCTGTTAAATTGTTGCCACCGCGGCTCAAATTATAGCCTACTCCTTTTCAAGATGCTACAGCGCTTCTCATGTAGCCTACAACTCTATGTACAAAATGGATAGCCAAGTCTAAAGATTGCTTGTAGCTCGGCTAGTTAGCTAGCTTGTTAACCATTTAGCTATTGAATGATTTGGTCAAACAGCAAAGTGCATTATCTTCATAATTCCTCAAATGAAAGTGACTGCCCTGCCCATGTACCTGTTTCGCTGGGGCCTGCTGCAGTGATAATGAGCGGGCCACTTTTTACTGCCTTTCCCGCTGCGCGCCTGTAGAAAGTAGGCACCTCGGGGGGGTTGTGATATATGGCTAATATTCCACGGATACGGGCTGTGTCTAGGCAGTCCGCGCTGCGTTTTGCGTAAGAACAGCCCTAAGCCGTGTTATATTGACATTATACCACATATACCACCTGCCAAGCGCGGGTAGATTTTGGCATTGGTGCGTAAGAAGGACTAATGTACCATCCACGATAGCGCGTGGTAACACTCTGGGCTCTACAATGTGAGCAATTAGGAAAAATAGTCAAGTATTGCCAAAAGTGAGAGTTGCGATTTATAGCAAAATAAAGGCTGCAGTAGCTGTTTTCAAAGTATTTCTGTCGTTTTTGTTTCATATTTGGTAATGCACAAAGAAATCTGAATCCTAAAGATTTGTTTTTAGAAGCAATGGGCGCACAGGCATAAGTTGGTCTCATTTACTCAAGTCTACTAAAGAGACTTGTCCTCGTGTTTCTTGGCTATTTACAGTGGGGCAAAAAAGTATTTAGTCAGCTACCAATTGTGCAAGTTCTCCCACTTAAAAAGATTAGAGGCCTGTAATTTTCATCATAGGTACACTTCAACTATGACAGACAAAATGAGGGGAAAAAATGATTTTAGGAGGATAGGATTTTAATGAATTTATTTGCAAATTATGGTGGAAAATAAGTATTTGGTCACCTACAAACAAGCAAGATTTCTGGCTCTCACAGACCTGTAACTTTAAAAGGCTCCTCTGTCCTCCACTCGTTACCTGTATTAATGGCACCTGTTTGAACTTGTTGAACTTGTTACCAGTATAAAAGACATACAAACTTATATGTATACCAGCCACTGTGGCAGGTAGACAAAAAAATACATATATATATACACACACACATACACACATTCGTGTCTTGCAGGAAATCACGCACAGAACGAGCAGTATGGCTGGTGGCATTGTCATGCTGGAGGGATATATATATATATATATATAAACTATATATATATATATATAGTTTACCTGCCACAGTACAGTGGCTGGTATATACATACAAGTTTGTTTTAGGCCCTGGTAACTGTCAACTAAGTTTTTTTTTTCAGCAAACTTAACGTGTAAATATTTGTATGAACATAACAAGATTCAACAACTGAGACATAAACTGAACAAGTTCCACAGACTAACAGAAATTGAATAATGTGTTCCTGAACGGGGGGGGGGGTCAAAATCAAAAGTAACAGTTATTATCTGGTGTGGCCACCAGCTGCATTAAGTACTGCAGTGCATCTCCTCCTCATGGACTGAACCAGATTTGCCAGTTCTTGCTGTGAGATGTTACCCCACTCTTCCACCAATGCATCTTGCAAGTTTCCGGACATTTCTGGGGGGATGGCCCTAGCCCTCACCCTCCAACCAACAGGTCCCAGACGTGCTTATTGGCATTGAGATCCGGGCTCTTCGCTTGCTATGGCAGAACACTGACATTCGTGTCTTGCAGGAGATCACGCACAGAGCGAGCAGTATGGCTGGTGGCATTGTCATGCTGGAGGGTCATGTCAGGATGAGCCTGCAGGAAGGGTACCACATGAGGGAGGAGGATGTTTTCCCTGTAACGCACAGCTTTGAGATTGCTTGCAAATGACAACAAGCTCAGTCCGATGATGCTGTGACATACCACCCCAGACCACGACGGACCCCCTCACCTCCAAATCTATCCTGATCCAGAGTACAGGCCTCGGTGTAATGCTCATAACTACGACGATTAATGCGAATCTGACCATCGCCCCTGGTGAGACAAAACCGCGACTCGTCGGTGAAGAGCACTTTTTTTTACCAGTCCTGTCTTGTCCAGCGACGGTGGGTTTGTGACCATAGGCGATGTTGTTGCCGGTGATGTCTGGCGAGAACCTGCCTTACAACAGGCCTGCAAATCCCTTAGTCCAGCCACTCAGCCTTTTGCGGACAGTCTGAGCACTAATGGAGGGATTGTGCATTCCTGATGTAACTTGCGTAGTTGTTGCCGTGCTGTACCTGTCCTGCAGGTGTGATGTTCGGATGTACCGATCCTGTGCAGGTGTTGTTACACGTGGTCTGCCACTGTAAGAACGATCATCAGTCTGTCCTGTCTCCCTGTAGCACTGTCTTAGGCGTCTCACGTACAGACATTGTAATTTATTGGCCTGGCCACATCTGCAGTCCTTATGCCTCCTTGCAGCATGCCAAAGGCACGTTCGCGATGATGAGCAGGTGTTTGGTGTTTTTCAGAGTAAGTAGAAAGGCCTCTTTAGTGTCCTATGTTTTCATAACTGTGACCTTAATTGCCTACCGTCTGTAAGCTATTAATATCATAACGACCGTTCCACAGGTGCATGTTCATTAATTGTTTATGGTTCTTTGAACGAGCATGGGAAACGGTGTTTATACCCTTTACAATGAAGATCTGTGATGTTATTTGGATTTTGATGAATTGTCTTTGAAAGACACGGTCCTGAAAAGGGGAAATTTATTTTTTTGCTGAGTTTACTTGTCACAGGTGAAGAGAGGATGTTCTCTGCTTTGTGCAGGTATATTTTACAACCAAGAAATTGATGGATTTGAGATATGGAGTGAGCGAAATGAGCATTTGCCATTGTGAGCACATTGGTCTCTACGAGCACATCGGTCTCATTGACTCTCAGACTATCCCGCAGGTGAAGAAGCAGGATGTGGAGGTCTTGGTCTGCGGTTGTGAGGCCAGCTGGATGTACTGCCAAATTTTCTAAAATGCTGTTGGGAGGCAGACATTCCTGCAGTCAGCATGCCAACTGCACGCTCCCTCAACTTGAGACTGTGTGTTGTGTGACAAAACTGCACATTTTAGTGGCCTTTTATTGTCCCCAGCACCTGTGTAATGATCATGCTTGTTTAGTCAGCTTCTTGATATGCCACACCTGTCAGGTGGATGGATTATCTTGGCAAAGGAGAAATGCTCACTAACAGGAATGTAAACAAATTTGTGCACACAATTTGAGAGAAATAGGCTTTTTGTGTGTATGGAACATTTCTGGTATTTATTTTTACACTTTACATGTTGCGTTTTTATATTTTTGTTCAGTGTATCTTTCGAGGTAGTGATCTAGCTAATGCTTTCTATAAATATGGGAATATTAGCAGGTTTGTGGCGCACACAGACCTCATTTGGTATTGAATTGCATTCCAAATGGTATTAAAGGTCTTACATCTTAAATTCTAAACCAAAATGATTTCATTTCAGTTGACTAAGATGAGACAATTATCTCTAAATAAATCTGACAAAGTGGACTGGACAAGAGTTTTTGGAGAGATTGAGAGCTTTTCAGTGATAAGCACAATTATTATTTGCAGCACAGATGCACAGTTCTGTTCAGCAGTGGGAAGGAAACTCCACACCTGGCACACACACCGACATCAGCTAGTGAACTGCGGGGGAGCAAGCGATGAGTGTGGGCAGACAGTTTCCCCTTCCGATTAGACCCATTGCGCAGGCGACCCTTTCTTCTCCGTAGCTAACCAGTCACCACCAGCCTTCTAATTAGCTGCCCTTTACATGGTTAAGAAACACACGCTGCCATACTAAATTCAAAATAATAGCTGCATTGAGTTTAATAGTAAAACAACTGTCTCGCTATGTTTCTCTCCCCTGAGTATAGAAAAGTAGGCGGTCTTTGAATTTGTAGTCTCGCTCAACCCTCCCACTTTCTGCACTGCATTTCATAGCCAGGTTCTGAAGCCAACGTAGCGAAGTCTCCCTTGTTTCCTCTGTGAAGACGGCTTGATTCTAGCCCTTACTGTTCAAAAGATATGACCCATAATACTGACGCTGTGTTTTCTTTCTATCATGCATTAATAGACCGCATTTTTACATTCATGAAGCATATTGCGGGCTTTTCTAAAACTAGGCTACTTGTAGACCGGGCCATAAACCATTTGTTTAGGAGACAACTTGTTCAATAATTTTACCACGCAAGCTATAGCTAACAACCTGTGGCGGGTTCAGCTGGACGCAACGATTTTGGAACATTCAGATAGAAATATGCTATGTAGAACACGTGTGTCTCTCTGACATGTTGATTAAGGAGTGGCGTCTTCATGGATGTTTGACAACGTTTTGTAACGGAACGTGGCCCTGATAACATTTCCAGTATTCTATATGCAAACATTTGGTGGCACAGAAAGAAAGGAAAAGGGATGGCAAGCAATTTATTGACTAAATCCTTCTTGCTACTACACTATATCTGACTGGGTAAATCACTTTATGTTGAGTTAATGTGGACCCAGTGACTCAGATTTGAGCACTTTGACCAGGACTCGAGCACCGGGGCATGGACTTCAGCCATAGGTAGTTACTCGTGTCTCTGACTCGGACTTGAGTACAGGGGGCTCGATGTTGTGACTCCACTACATCACTGGGTGAAACAGTCATTAACCAGTGGGCACACACTGGTTGAATACATTTCATTTCAATGAAATGACGTTGAACCAACATGGAATAGGCATTGACTTGACGTCTGCCCAGTGGGTAGCTCTCGTTCAGTCATTAGACACCAATGTGGCTGCGGTGCCTGTGGAACGTTGATAACCATGGCAATGACCGAGTGACGGAGGGGCAACCCACACTACTTTGCTAATACTTTGCTGCACCGTCTGGTGATTGTGCTACCCCTCTGTGTGTGTGTGTGTGTGTGTGTGTGTGTGTGTGTGTGTGTGTGTGTGTGTGTGTGTGTGTGTGTGTGTGTGTGTGTGTGTGTGTGTGTGTGTGTGTGTGTGTGTGTGTGTGTGTGTGTGTGCGTGCAAGATCTACAGTATTTAGGCTGGTTTAGGCATTTACATGACCAGATAATTAATATATTCTTGTATATGTCATATTTCTGCTGTTGGAAGAGAAGAGAATAGGATGTTATACAGAAAAATATGTTGCTAGGACAAGGCTATGTATATTTGTGCACATGGAAGTCGGTGAACATTCAGATAGAAATATGCTATGTAGAACAAACATGTCTCTCTATGTTGATTGAGGAATTACGTCTCTATTCAAAGATGGCGTCGAGGAACATGGCTGACGTTTTTCATTCTCCCAACCAATTGTGCTATTTTGTTTTTTTTGTAACTTGTTTTTTTTTAAACTTATTGTGTAGATAATGTTGCTGCTCTTATGTTGAAAATAACTTCTGGATGTCAGAACAGTGATTTACTTGACGTGGACTGGAAGAAACTTTTTCCTTTAACGAGTCCAACGAGAAGGATATCCTGCTTTCACTGGAACAGGCCCAGATTCACATCTTTTGTGTGAATAAAAGACGCACGAAAATGCATCGGCAGAACAGACGCTACCTCTGGTAGATGAGGGGTGGGGGCGTGTGTCTATTTGTCAACTGCTGGTGCGCAGTGTCTAATATTAAAGACGTCTCGAGGTATTACTTGCCTGAGCTAGAATGGCGTATGATAAGCTGTAGACCACACTATCTACCAAGAGAGTTGTCATCTATATTATTTGTAGCTGTCTATTTACCACCACAGAACGAAACTGGCACTAAGACCGCTCTCAACCAACTCTATAAGGCCATAAGTAAAGAAGAAAATGCTCACCCAGAAGTGGCGCTCCTAGTGGCTGGGGACCTTAATGCAGTCAAACTTAAATCAGTTTTACCAAATTTTTATCTGCATGTCACATGCAAACCAGAGGGGAAAAAATCATAGATCATCTTTACTCTACACACAGAGATGCATACAAAGCTCTCCCCCGCCCTCCATTTGGCAAATCTGACCATAATTATATCCTCCTGATTCCTGCTTCGAAGCAAAAACTAAAGCAGGAAGTACCCGTGACTCGCTCAACATGGAAGTGGTCAGATGATGCAGGTGCTACACTACAGGACTGTTTTGCTAGCACAGACTGGAATATGTTCTGGGATTCATCCAATGGCATTGAGGAATACACCACCCCAGTCATCGGCTTCATCAATAAGTGCATCGACGACGTCGTCCCCATAGTGACTGTACATACATATCCCAACCAGAAGCCATGGATTACAGGCAACATCCGCATCAACCTAAAGGCTAGAGCTGCCAATTTCAAGGAGCAGGAGATTAATCTGGACGCTTATTAGAAATCCCGCTATGCCCTCAAACGAACCATCAAACAAGCAAAGCATCAATACAGGATTAATATTGAATCCTACTACACCAGCTTAATGTGGCAGGGCTTGAAAACTATTACCTATTACAAAGGGAAACCCAGACGCAAGCTGCCCAGTGACGAAAGTCTACCAGACGAGCTAAATGCCTTTTTATGTTAGCTTCGAGGCAAGCAACACTGAAGCATGCACAAGAGCACCTGCTGTTCTGGATGACTGTGTGATAATGCTCTCTGTAGCCGTTGTGAACAAAACCTTTAGACAGGTCAACATTCACAAAGCCGCTGGGCCAGACGGATTACCAGGGCGTGTACTCCGAGCATGCACGGACCAACTGGCAAGTGTCTTCACTGACATTTTCAACCTCTCCCTGATGAGTCTGTAATACCTTTGTTTCAAGCAGACCACCATAGTCCCTGTGCCCAAGGAAGCGAAGGTAACCTGCCTAAATGATTACCGCCCCGTGGCACTCATGTCGGTAGCCATGAAGTGCTTTGAAAGGCTGGTCATGGCTCACATCAACAGCATCGTCCCGGACACCCTAGACCCACACCAATTCGCACACCGCCCCAACAGATCCACATAAGACGCAATCTCAATCGCATTCCACACTGCCCATTTCTCACCTTGACAAAAGGAACACCTATGTGAGAATGCTGTTCATTGACTACAGCTCAGCGTTCAACACCATAGTGCCCACAAAGCTCATCACAAAGCTAATGACTCTGGGACTAAACGCCTTCCTCTTCAATTGGATCCTGGACTTCCTGACGGGCCGCCCCCGGGATGGTAAGAGTAGGCAACAACACGCTGATACTCCGCCACGCTGATACTTAACACTGGGGCCCCTCAGGGGTGTGTACTTACTCCCCTCCTGTATTCCATATTCACCCACGACTGCGTGGACAAACATGACTCCAGCACCATCCTTAAGTATGCTGATGACAACAATGGTAGGCCTGATCACCGAAAACGATGAGACGGCCTATAGGGAGAACTGGCCAGGTGCCAGGACAACAACCTCTCCCTCAATGTGAGCAAGCCAAAGGAGTTGATCGTGGACTACAAGAAATGGTGGGCCAAACAGGCCCCTATTAACATTGACAGGGCTATAGTGGAGCGGGTCGAGAGTTTCAAGTTCCTTGGTGTCCACATCACCAACAAACTAACATGGTCCAAACATACCAAGACAGTTGTGAAGAAGGCACGACATAACATCTTCCCCCTCAGGAGACTGAAAAGATTTGGTATGGGTCATCAGATCCAAATGACAAAGATGTAACTAAGACGTAATGATATTTTAGTCAAAATGACTAAGACTAGGCTAAATCTAAAAAAGTGTGGTGTACTGGCTTGAGCCATTGTTTTGTTTTTACTACTGACTTCCCACTGACCTTGGATAAAGCTTGTGTCTATGTACACTGTCGGCTCAATAGTATACACGTCAGCTAGGACAGTAAAGTAAATAACTGACACCTTTAACATAGCTCCAGTCAGTTTTAGAATGGGTAACTGGCAATAAGCTGGTGCTAAATATCGCAGAAACGAAAAGCATTGTTTTTGGGACAAATAACTCGCTCAACTCTAAACCTCATCTAGATATATTATTCAATAATGTGACGATTGAGAAAGTTGAGGCTAAACTGCTGGGTGTAATCGTAGATAGCAAGCGGTCATGGTCAAAACATATAGACTCCATGTCTGCTAAAATGGGAATTAGGTCTGCCCATGATAAGGCTTTGCTTAAGGCGACCAGTCCTACGGGCCCTAATTTTGTCGTACCTTGACTACTGCCCAGTTGTGTGGTCAGATGCTGCAAAGAAAGACATGGGAAAATTTGCAGTTGGTCTAGAACAGAGCAGCGCGTATTACACTTCGATGTACACGGGGAGCGAATGTCAGTAATATGCATGTCAATCTCTCCTGGCTCAAAGTTAAGGAGAGATTGACTGCATCACTATTGGTCTTTTGTGTGAGCTGTTAAAGGTACCGAACTGTCTGTTCAAGCATTTGGCACACAGTTCGGGCACTCATTGGTACCACACAGGACATGCAACCAGAGGTCTCTTCACAGTCCCTAGGTCCAGAACAGAGGCTGGGAAACACACATTATTAAATAAAGCCATGACTAAATAGATTCCTTTGCCACCCCAGGTAACTCAAGCTAGCAATAAAACCAGATAAACGAACACAATACGGCACGACGACGACGGGGACTGTGAAGACACACAAACGTTTATGTATTTTGCATTGCATTATGTAGTAATATGTGATACGTGGTTGTCTCACCCGGCTATCTTGAGATGAATGCAGTAGCTGTGCTGAATGGCTAAATTGTAATGTAAATGTACTGCTACGTGTTTTATTTGTCGTGTTTCCTATTTGGACCCCAGGAAGAGTAGCTGCTGCCTCTGCAGTAGCTAATTGGAGAGCCTAATAACCACTAAATACTTCCGAAATGATCACAATTAAATGATGAACAGGGCGCTTGCTTATGACATATTCTTGAGCACCCAGAGGACAGCTGCTTTGGGGAATAATAGCATGTGTATTTTACACTTCTTTTTGCCTATACATTTCTAATGTATGTCACCTTTACCTCAAACGCATAAAGTGCCCGTCAGCCAGAGTTACTGCCACGTTTGGCCATGGCTCGGCATTGCCGCTTTGATGAGCTTGCATCCCAACTGGCACCCTATTCCCTACATGGTAGACTACTTTTGGCCAGAGCGTTATGGGTCCTGGTCATAAGTAGTGCCTGCCCTATGTCGGGAATAGGGTGCCATTTGGGATGCAGCCATAGTCTGTGATGCTGTTGCCACAGGATGAATTCTGTTTAATTCCCTTACATCATGCATCCCTCGCCGTACTTCAAACAAATTCCCTCTGAACATATTTCATTACTGTTGCAGCCAAGCCTTTCAAAAGCAAAGGAATCATCTTTCATGTGTAAGCTATGAGTAATATCGCTCTCTGACGGTCTGCCTGGTAAAGCTAAGAGCTTGTAGAGTACGTCTATGCATTTACACAGTACGAACATCTCAAATGACCGGGAAACATTAAAATAATGGAAACAACTGACACGGCTGAATTTCATCTCTATTTTTTTCTATTACCCGTGTAAACCCCAAATCCAGCTTATGATGCATCTATAGCTGAAACCCGTATTCATCCCCATCCCCAGGTAGCATTGTTAAACAATGTTACCTAATATAATGTTTACATACCCCACATTATTTATCTCATATGTATACGTATATACTGTACTCTATATCATCTACTGCATCCTTATGTAATACATGTATCACTAGCCACTTTAACTATGCCACTTTGTTTACATACTCATCTCATATGTATATACTGTACTCGATACCATCTACTGTATCTTGCCTATGCTGCTCTGTACCATCACTCATTCATAGATCTTTATGTACATATTCTTTATCCCCTTACACTGTGTATAAGACAGTAGTTTTGGAATTGTTAGTTAGATTACTTGTTGGTTATTACTGCATTGTCGGAACTAGAAGCACAAGCATTTCGCTACACTCGCCTTAACCTCTGCTAACCATGTGTATGTGACAAATAAAACTAGATTTTATATGCAGAACTCCAGTAGACATTGGGGGTAGAGTTGGCCTCTTGCTGGCTGCATACTTTCACTATGATGCGTTTCCCGCGCGTGCCCGTCCCAGACACTCACTCACTCACTCACTCACTCACTCACTCACTCACTCACTCACTCACTCACTCACTCACTCACTCACTCACTCAGACACAATACACTGCCTGCTCCTCTCCTCTGGTCCTTCCTGCCTGTTGGTGTTCTTTATCATGCCAGAGCAGCTGTTCCATACGATCGGCGTGTCAGCGAGCACACCAGAGCACTGATATCGTCAGTGTTAACACTGACCTGGCCGTGAACCAGCGATCACGGCACTCCACTTGAGTAAACCTCGCCAGCCAGCCCTCGTCTGTCTGTAAACATTTCACCAGGCTAACAGCCGCACGGCACTAGTTTGTACTGCACTTTTTCTCCGCACCCCATTTCAAACGGACTCGGATTCTCGATGAACTGGCTGTGGGTTATTGGTTAGGTGCAGTTTGTATACACATGCACATTTTCAGATGTATGCTAAGCATAGAAAGCCCTCAGTCATACTTTTCAGTACTTTTTTCCCCCTCCTGAGTATTTGCTTACCTCAGGAAATGGTGGGCTCTCGTTTGAGGAAATCCTACAAAGTAAATTAACCGCAGAAGATTTAATATCCTCTAAGTCACTGGGTGGCAGGCCAGCTCATATTAATCTGTATGATTTACATAAACAAAAAAGTACAAATCATCCCTTCTCTGTTCCATGTGTGAGCTCTTTGGGATTGAAGGCAGTTTGTTTTGGTGGGTTGTAGTCACCTTCCTGGCTGAGACTACAGTGCTTAACATTTTAACACAGCATTTACCATTTGAATCCAGTATTTACTATTGATGGGGGATCTCTACTTCCATATCATGATCCCGTGTGGCTTAGTTGGTAGAGCATGGCGCTTGCAACACCACGGTTGTAGGTTTGATTTCCACAGGGGCCCGCTATGAAACAAGTAAGAATGTATACACTCACTACAGTAAGTCGCTCTGGATAAAAGACTAAAAAGTGTCTGCTAAAAGTCTAAAATGTAATAATGTGATATTTTTTAAATACCGTAATTTCCGGACTATAAGCCGCTACTTTTTTCCCAGGCTTTGAACCTCGCGGTTTATACAATGACGCGGCTAATTTATGGATTTTTCCCGCTTTCACAAGATTCATGCCTCCAACAAACTGAGCACCGTCACATAATGTGACGTAAATCGAGCGCGCTCAAACTTCCCATCATTCTGATTACGGTAGTCATTTTGTCACCCTCGTCATGGCAAAGACACGGAGAAATGCATATGATGCAGCTTTCAAGTTCAAGGTGATCGATCTGGCTGTTGGAAAAGGAAATAGAGCTGCTGACAGCGTGGAGCATTGTCAAAAAATCCACTCATCAACGGGTTTCGAAAAGCTGGACTGCTGCGTGTTGAAGAGAGCAGCGATCCAACATCGTATGAAGCAATTCTGAGGCTATTCAACTCCGACACCAAAGGAGATGACTTCAGTGGTTTCAGTGCACAGGAGGAGGAAGATGGTGACCAATGACTTTCTTGGTAGGCTACTGTTTACTGCTATTTTTTTTATATTTTTTGTTACAAGCCGTGTTTCGTTATTAAAGCCTATTTATTTTTGTTACAAGCCGTGTTTCGTTTCAAGTCTGTGTAAAGTTCATTTGTTTCAATGTACCGGTAGGCACCTGCGGCTTATAGACATGTGCGGCTTATTTATGTACAAAATACATATATATTTTTTAATTCAGTGGGTGCGGTTTATATTCAGGTGCGCTTAATAGTCCAGAAATTAAGCTATATTTCCATGGCTGATCCAAACTGGTTTTCTCATGGCTGTTTCCTGTCCCTCTGCAGCAGACATATGGGTGAGCTATATGTTTCCCAAATAAAATCCCAGTATCAAATGGCAATACAGTGCCGACAGAAAGTATTCACACCCCTTAACTTTTCCCACATTTTGTTGTGTTCCAGCCTGAATTTAAAATGGATTGCATTTAAGATGTATCACTGACCTACACACAATACCCCATAATGTCAAAGTGTAATGTTTTATAGATTATTTTCTCAAAATAATACAAAATGAAATGCTGAAATCTCTTGAGTCATTAAGTATTCAACCCCTTTGTTATGGTAAGCCTAAATACTGTTCAGGAGCAAACATTTGCTGAACAAGTCACATAAGTTGCATGGACTCTGTGTACAATAATGGTGTTTTAAACATTTTATTTTTTAATGACTACCTCATCTGTTCCCCACACATACAATTACAGTATCTGTAAGGTCCCTCAGTTGAGCAGTGAATTTCAAACACAGGTTTTCCAAAGCCTCGCAAACAAGGGCACCTATTGGTGGCTGGGTAAAAAAAGGAAACACTGACTATCCCATGGTGAAGTTATTAATCAGACTTGGATGGTGTATCAATGCACCCAGTCACTACAAAGATACAGGCGTCCTTCCTTCCTACCTCCGTTGCAAGAGAGGGAAAGCTGACAGCTGACATATCTTCCACATTTAACTCCAACCCTTCTGAATCAGAAGAAGGAAACGCCCTCAGGGATTTCATCATGAGGCCAATGGTGACTTTAAAACCGAGTTTCATGCCTGTGATAGAACTGGGGATGGATCAACAACATTGTAGTTTCTCCACAATACTAACCTAGTTGACAGTGAAAAGGACGACGCCTGTACAGAATAAAGATATTCCGAAAACATGCATCCAGTTTGCAACAAGGCACTAAAGTAATAATGCAAAAAAAGTGGCAAAACAATTAACTTTGTGCTGAATACAATGTTATGTTTGGGGCAAATCCAATACAACAGAGTACCACTCCATTGTTTTTCAAACATAGTGGCTGCTGCATCATGTTATGGCTATGCTTTGTAATTGTTAAGGACTGAGGAGTTTTTCAGGATAAAAAAATAAACTGCATGGTGCTAAGCACAGGCAAAATCTTAGAGGAAAACCTGGTTGTCTGCTTTCCACCAGACACTGGGAGATGAATTCACCTTCCAGCAGGACAATAACCTAAAACACAAGGCCAAATCTACACTGGAGTTGCTTACCAATAAGACAGTGACTGTTCCTCAGTGGCCGAGTTAGTTTTGATTTAAATCTAAGACTAGAAAATGGTTGTCTGGCAATGATCAACAACCTGTTTGACACACTTTTTTGAAAAGAATGAGTAAATATTTCTCAATCCAGGTGTGCTTAGACTTACCCAGTAAAGTCTCACAGCTGTAATCGCTGCCCGAAGGTGCATCTACAAAGTATTTACTCGGTGTGAAAAATTGGACATTTGTTTTTCATTTTCAGTAAATTTGCAAACATTTCTAAAAACATGTTTCACTTTGTCATTATGGAGTATATTGTGTATAATGGTTAAGAGGGAAAAATATATATTTAATCCATTTTGAATTCAGGCTGTAAAACAACTAAATGTGGAATAAGTTAATGGGAATTAATACTTTCTGAAGGAACTGTACATATACACTGAACAAAAATTTAAATGCAACATGAAAAGTGTTGGTCCCATGTTTCATGAGCTGAAATTAAAGATCCCAGAAATGTTCCATACACCTTATTTCGCTCTAGTTTTGTGCACACATTTGTTTACATCCTTGTATGTGAGCATTTATCCTTTGCCAAGATAATCCATCCACCTGACAGGTGTGGCATGTCAAGAAGCTGATTAAGCCACATGATTGTTACACAGGAGCACCTTGTGCTAGGGACAATTAAAGGCCACTCTAAAATGTGCAGTTTTGTCACAACATAATGCCACAGATGTCTCAAGTTTTGAGGGAGCGTGCAATTTGAATGTTGACTGCAGAAATGTCCACTAGAGCTGTTGCCAGAGAATTGAATGTTAATTTCTTTACCATAAGCTGCCTCCAACGTCTTTTTTGAGAATTTGGCAGTACCTCCAACCGGCTTCACAACCGCAGACCACATGTTACCATGTTAGCCCAGGACCCCCACATCCGGCTCGTATGAGACCAGCCACCCTGACAGCTGATGAAACTGAGGAATATTTTTGTCTGTAATAAAGCCCTTTATGTGGAGAAAAACTCATTGTTACAGGCCCAGCCAGTCTCCCCAGTGGGTGAACCTGGCTCACAAGTGGGTGGGCCTATGCACTCCCAGGCCCACCAATAACTGCTCCTCTGCCCAGTCATGTGAAATCCATAGATTAGGGGCTAATTTATTTATTTCATTTGACTGATTTCCTTATATGAACTGTAACTCTTTTTAAAATGGTTGCATTTTGCATTTATTTTTGTTCAGTATTGAATCGTGAGAAACTCAATAAATGTTGTATCGGCACCTAAGTATCGTGATAATATATCGTAAGGTCCCTGGCAATTCCCAGCCCTAGTATTTACCATGTTAAAACAGTATCATGATACTTGCGGCGTTAAATCCAGTGATTTTTCCTTAGACATGCCCAGACCCAGTTACGGGCTTTACACTGATTGTGCTGGAGACTATGGGATAGTGTTACCACCACTCTCTGCCTGTTCATTGAGAGTGGCATGCATAACCCAGTGTGTGTCCTGCTTACCGAACCAGAGGAAGAATCGTGATACATGCCTTCATAGGGAAGAGTGGGGTGGGGCATTTCAAATGTCCGCAGAAATGGATTAGGCCAAAGTTTAATTTCTGTTTCACTTCTCCCTCTCCCTGCAAACCCTCAACTCTCGTTCTCTCTTTACCTTTTCTATCTTACCCCCCTCCTCTTCTCTTTCTCACGCTCCGTCTCACTCGCTCTCTCGCCGCCTCCCTATCTCCGATCTCGCCCCCCCTTTCTCTCTCTGTATAGGATGTGTCACAGGAGGGCTATGGCAACAGGGGCCAGTCTGCTATGACCCCTGGGAAGCCCAACCATGAGGAGATGGGCCTCAGCCAGCAGGACAGACCTTCCAGTCTACCTGTAAGTCCACTTCACAGTATCTGGAAAAACACCAGAAAACCTCAGTCATACACACTGCAAAATCTGCTGTAATTCTGCTTCACAGCCATTGGAAAGGCATCTTGTGAAGCACGGCACCACAAAAGGTGCGCACTACTGAGGGAAAAGCTACGCGCGCACACACACATACACACACACAATCTGTGTGTCAGCCCACCCATTGCATATTTATTGCAGGGCAGGAGCCATGTCAGCCCAGACAAGTGTCAAGGACATGACCTTTTGGGTCCTTGCCACTGCTTTAACAAGACCACAAGGCTTCAACTGGGCCCAACATCAGGCTCAGTCTGTAAAACAACACTCTTCACGCTGTCACTTATTACTGAGGCACGGGCCAGATCCCCCCCAGATTTCAAATGACACCCTATTTCCATATAAAGTGCACTAGTTTTGAAAAAGGTCCCTCTGGTCAAAAGTGCATGATGTAGGGAATTAGGGTGTCATTTGGGAAACAACCCTAGTTGTTCAATGCCAGTCTCCCACTGAGGGCTGGTTCTCCGTGGCTTTTAAGCTGACTTTGCTAACACAGGCCTCATTTCAGGCCTTATTTGCTTTCTCATGGAGGAGCTCAGCTCTCAGCCTTTTTCCTCTAACGTTGCTCCTCTTTCCCTGCTGCAGTCTCTCCTCTGCGGCTCTTCAGTGCTCCACTGAGCTGTCGGCACGCCATTGGAGCACAGGAATGTCAGTCAGGATGGGCCCACGGCTCTCTGAGCCAATCGGCGCTCTTCCTCGTTGCTCCCATGAACCCCCCCCCCTTCTGTGTCATAGAACAGGACTAGTAGATTTTACTGATCATTTCATTGCTAATGACCATGCTTAGCTGTTAATGTTTGGACTTGTACCAATAAGCATAGCTAGAATAGACACCCCCCCCCCCCTTCTGTGTCATAGAACAGGACTAGTAGATTTTACTGATCATTTCATTGCTAATGACCATGCTTAGCTGTTAATGTTTGGACTTGTACCAATAAGCATAGCTAGAATAGACCCCCCCCCCCTCCCCCACCACCACTTTTGCTCCTGAGAGGGAAAAATCATTATGGAGGTCAACTTAAGAGTAATTTTAGCACACAAAAAATGTAAGGCCAGTCCGGACAGCCGAGGTGTACACTGGGAATCTCATCGCTGGATACGATTTCAAAGAGTAATTTGGATTGATTACAGTGTGCTATCCTGTTTTGGTCTCATGATTCTCTTGGGCAACATTCAGGCAGGGTTTAAAGATGCCCTTCTTTCTCTGTGCTCTAAATAGAAAGCATGGGAGTCCAACTGTGTTGATGGCATATCGCCAGCCAGCTCTTTAAAGATCTCCAGCTGAGACGCAGACTGGAGACACATTTTAGTATTTATTTATCATCTCACATTGGAGTCATGCACTTAGCGCCTGATAAACCTGTGTGTGTCTCAGTCAGTGTGTCTGTCTCTGTATGGATAGCTGATGGGTTAGCTGAGGACCGTAAGAGGCCGACCACAGTGTTGTAGACATGCTGCGTGACCTGCGGCTTTGGGCAGACTGATGACATGCAGAGTGTGTGCAGGCAGGATCCTTTTATTTATAAAGCACTCACTGTGTCATCACGGAACAATGGCATAGGGAACCCCGCCAAAGAATACAATTTCCAAGTATTTATTTTATTATTATTTTTTTTTTACACTGACTGTCCACTGTTGCTTGTCCTTGACTCTCACAGGTATTATTTAGTAGTGTTATATTACAGTAATATTCTTCAGAACAAAAAAAAATCTTGTTCGTAACCCTGTCCACACTTTCATATTTGTCTATGTCAGGGGTTCCCAAACTGCAGGCGCACCCCCATATGGGGCGGCAACGTTTGCTGGGGGGAGCGGAATTTTCCTTGATTTGACGAGCAAAACATTTGTTTTTGTTTTTTACAAC
The DNA here is from genome assembly GCF_036934945.1 of Oncorhynchus masou masou. Lineage (NCBI taxonomy): Eukaryota > Metazoa > Chordata > Actinopteri > Salmoniformes > Salmonidae > Oncorhynchus > Oncorhynchus masou. The sequence goes on from NC_088227.1 coordinate 9,636,870, forward strand.
TCGCAATTATTTATACCTGTCAAAAGTTTGGACACACCTACTCATTCCAGGGTTTTTCTTTATTTTTACTATTTTCTACATTGTAGAATAATAGTGAAAACATCAAAACTAGGAATTAACACATGGAATCGTGTAGTAACCCCCAAAAAAGTTATTTTAGCTTCTTCAAAGTAGCCACCCTTTGTTTTGATGACAGCTTTGAACACTCTTGGCGTTATCCCAACCAGTTTCATGAGATAGTCACCTGGAATGCATTTAAATTAACAGGTGTGCCTCGTTAAAAGTCAATTTGTGGAATTTCTTTCCTTAATGCGTTTGAGCCAATCGCTTGTGTTGTGACAAGGTAGGGGTGGTATACAGAAGATAGCCCTATTTGGTAAAAGACCAAGTCCATATTTCTAAAAAGCGAAACAACAGTCCATTACTTTAAGACATGAAGGTCAGTCAATACGGAACATTTCAAGAACTTAAAAAGTTTATTCAAGTGCAGTCGCAAAAACCATCAAGCGCTATAATGAAAGTGTCTCACTCTTGGCAAGACGTGACTCCCCACATGGGAATATCTTTGGTTTGTCTCTAAGACATTCAGAAGCTGAGCTACGACCTAAAGTCGAAGAGTCAAAGAAATTGGACTTTGCTTGGGAAGCGATCTTCTACAATCTGTGACTCTGTCGCCATCATTTGATCGAATCACTTTTTGTAAAAGAGAATATGTATAATCAAATTGAGGGTTTATAATAATTATAAAACCTATTCGGTAGCTCAACATTAAGGGAAATCAGGTCGAGACTTTATTTTCCTTATCCATTTATCATTTAAATAACTTATCTAAAAGATGTCATGAGTCTTGTTAAACTACGTATAATCGCAGGAAATGAGCTTCAAAACAACATTTTTGTGTGTCCCTCAAATAAAACAAAATAAACAAGGCGGTGTTGTCTTTAATCAGTGGTGGAAAAAGTACCCAATTGTCATGCTTGAGTAAAAGTATAGATGCCTTAATAGAAAGTTACTCAAGTAAAAGTCAGCCAGTAAAATACTAGCGTATAAGTATTGGGTTTTAAATATACTTAAGTATCAAAAGTAAATATAATTGCTAAAATATACTTTTAAAATGTAAAATTCCTTATTACCATTTTCTTTTTACATTTTTTTTATGTATGGATAGCCAGGGTCACACTCCAAATCTCAGACATTATTTAGAAAAGATGCATTTGTGTTTAGTGAATCCACCAGGCCAGAGGCAGTAGGGATGACCACATGTTCTCTTGATAAGTTCTTGAATTTGACAATTTTCCTGTTCTGCTAAGCATTTAAATATAACGAGTACTTTTGGTTGTCAAGGAAAATGTATGGAGTGAAAAGTACAATGTTTTTTTTAGGAATGTAGTGAAGTAAAAGTAAAGTACAGATGCCCCCCAAAAAATACTTAAGTAAAAATTATTTGAAGTACTAAAGTTCTTTACACCATTGTCTTTGATATACAAAAACATTTGTCATTTTAAAAATGTGATAAAGGATGCCTTGGGGAACCCCTGATCTATGACTACCAAAGGTAATCTTGTTGAAACTTGTTTGGACCAGACCTACATGCTGATACTTCCAATGCTTCTGCTGATTTCTCATTGGGTTGTCTATGTGAAGGCAAAGCACACTGTCCTCCTCAGATATAGCAGTGATCCCACCCCCAGGGTAAGTGTAGTGTCTATAGCTGTATCGTGGTAGCTCATCATGTCACTGCCACAGCCAGCCTTATTCCTTATATAGTGAACTATATAAGGAATAAGGTGCCGTTTGGGAAGCACACCCTGTTACAGCTACCAGCAACCCAGCTGTGTCTTTAGTTAATCACCAGCTGCCAATCCCGGAACCACCGGCCTAGTGATGGGGGAAGAATCGATCAAGTTTCATACCGCAGTATTATTTCTGACGATATTATATAGATACTTTGACTAAAAGTATTGATTTGTAAAAAATGATATGTATATTTTATTTATTTATGCTAGGTAGCGTTAGCTACAGTAGCACTAGTCGGCTGTACCTGCACCAAAACTCAGATATTTTTCACCCTATAGCTTGTTCTCCGTATTATTTTTAAATAATGAGTCAACTTGTTTTCAGCACTTTTATTTCCATGACTGATAAACATGTTTTATCATGCTCTCTCTCGTCTCTCTCTTGTCCTTCACTTTTTCCACATTTTGTTACATTAAAATACATCAAATAGTTTTTCTTCCCTCATCAATCTACACACAAATACCCCATAATGTTAAAGCAAAAACAGGTTTGTAGACATTTTTGCGAAATTGATTGAATTTCTATTACATTTAAGTATTGATACCCTTCACCCAGTACTTTGTTGAAGAACATTTGTCAGCGATTCCAGTCTTGATTCTTCTTCGGTATGACGCTATCTCTGCACAGCTATTTTCAGGTCTCTTCAGAGATGTTTGATCAGTTTCAAGTCCGGGCTCTGGCTGGGCCACTCAAGGACATTGAGACATGTCCCAAATCCACTCCTGCGTTGTCTTGGCTATTTGCTTAGGGTCGTTGTCCTGTTGGAAGGTGACCCTTTGCCCCAGTCTGAGGTCCTGAGCGCTCTGGAGCAGGTTTTTGCAATTAAGAATCTCTGTTCTTTGCGTCGTTCATCTTTCCACCGATCCTAACTAGTCTCCCAGTCCCTGCCACTGAAAAACATCCCCACAGCATGACGCTGCCACCACCATGCTTCACCGTAGGGACGATGCCAGGTTTCCTTCAGACGTGACGCTTGGCATTCAGGCTAAAGAGTTCAATCTTGGTTTCATCAGACCAGGCTGGGTGGCCAGCTCTAGCAAGAGTCTTGGTGGTTCCAAACTTCTTCCATTTAAGAATGATGGTTACCACTGTGTTCTTGGGGACCTTCAATGCTGCTGAATGTATTTGGAACCCTTCCCCAGATCTGTGCCTCGACACAATCCTGTCTCGGATCTCTACGGACAATTCCTTCAACCTCATTACTTGGTTTTTGCTCTGATAAGCACTGGCAACTGTGGGACCTTATATAGACAGGTGTGTGCCTTTCCAAATCATGTCCAATCAATTGAATTTACCACATTTGGACTCCAAGTTGGAAACAGGATGCATCTGAGCTCAATTTTGAGTCTCATTGCAAAGGGTCTGAATACATATGTAAATATGTAAATAACGTATTTCTGTTTTATTTTTAATAAATGTGCAAACATTTCTAAAAAACAGTTTTTGCTTTGTCATTGTGCGGTATTGTGGTGTGTGTGTGTGTGTATATATATTGATGAGGAAATGTTATTATTTAATGGATTTTAGAATAAGGCTGTAACAAATTGTGGAAAAAGTCCAGGGGTCTGAATACCTTCCAAATGAACTGGAACATCAAATTGCAATGAAATCTAAGTTTAAAATCGCAATACATATAAAATAGTGAGAATCTAAATGCATATCGTATCGGGATGATATCGTGTTGTAATGTCCCTGTCAATTCCCAGCCCTTTGCATCCTATTCCATATAATGTGCACTACTTTTGAGCAGGGCCCTGCCGGCCCTGGTCGAAAGTAATGCGCTGCATTTAGAATAGTGTGCCATTTGGGATTCAGTACTGAAGCAACACTCCGCTGCCTGCCTGTACCTCAGCTCTCCCTTTTCCTCTCTACTCTGCCCGCTGTTGCCACTCCTCCTCAGGCTGCCTTTGAAGTTAACCGCCACTGGTGTTGCCATGACGACGGGGCTGAGAAAACAGCCCCCTCAAAAATATGCATATTAAAGCAACTGATTGATGTACTAATCACATTATTCTTCATATGGTATTTGTTATTATTGACGTTGTCCCCCCCACCCCGATTTGCTTGTTTATATTTTTGTGTATTGCGGCATTTGAGCCCAAATGTGGTATATTCTATAGTTTGAAGAACATTTTGTACTACCAGTGAATCATCTGGGCCAGTGTATTTTATCAGTAAAGCATTTCACCACCACCTAGTTTTCTTACTGTTGATCAGATTTTTATGTCGTCAATATTCCCAATGGAAGTCTCTGATTGGATGTTGCTGACTTTGGACACTCTGCAGAATATGATTGGTATTGGAGTTCCACAATGTTGATTTAAATTACTAGTTGAAACCATCATTAAATTTTAAAATCAACAATTTCTCTGGAAAGGGTTGAGGCGTGTGTTCCACTTAGATATTTATTTACAATCTGGTTTTAACCAGTGTTGCCACGCTGCCCTTTGTTTTTCAAGTGTCACACATTTTAATTGAAGACAGTGATGTTAAACTCTCTCGGCAACTGGGGTTTCATCTACATTTTCTTTTCAAGGCCTAATCAAATCCACCTCGTCCTTTCTGGCGCCGGTGTAAACAGGCCATGCTGGATGCTCCTTCGGGAACTGGGAGGGAGGCGGCAACTGCCAGGCTTTGAACGGCACCCTTAAATCTTTTCCACCCCCCCAAGGCACAGGCACAGCATAGCGTGGGCTGATTTGGCCTCTCTGCTCTGGGTGCATCACAAAATGGCACCCCCTATTCTCTATATTGCATGTTACTTTTGACCAGGACCCATAGTGTGTTGGTCAAAAGTAGTGCACTACGGAGGGAATATGGGGCCATTTGGGGGGGGGGAGGCACTCTCTCAGCCTGGGTGATCATGGCTCCCCTTAAAACAGCACTAATGGAGAGAAAAAGACCACACACACACACACACACAGCTCAGAAACATGGCTTTCTGTAAACAAACAATAAAAGACAGCTTTGAGGATTTGGCGTGGTTGCTTCAAGTCTTAGGATGGTTGAAAAAAGAGGTTTTATGTTGTTTTTACTCAATTCGGCCTCCGCGTCACCCTTTTCAATACATCTCAAGGTGAGTTGTGAGCAAACAGTTGGTATGTGCAGTGCATTCGGAAAGTATTCAGACCCCTTCACTTTTTCCATATTTGTATACCTTCTAAAATGGATTAAAGACACATTTTCCCTCATCAATCTACACACTACCCCATTATGACAAAGCAAAAACAATTTTACAAAATGTATTATAAAAAAATACCTTATTTACATGATTATTTAGAACCTTTGCTATGAGACTCGAAATTGAGATCAGGTGCATCGTGTTTCCGTTTCATCCTTGATGTTTCTAAAACTTGGAGTCCACCTGTGGTAAATTCAATTGATTAGACATGATTTGGAAAGGCACACACCGGTCAGAGCAGAAACCAAGCCATGAGGTTGAAGGAATTATTGAGGCACAGATCTGGGTAAGGGTACCCAAACATTTCTGCAGCATTGGAAGTCCCCAAGAGGACAGTGGCCTCCATCATTCTTAAATGGAAGACGTTTGGAACCACCAAGGGTCTTCCTAGAGCTGGCCACCCAGCCAAACTAAGCAATCGGGGGAGAAAGGCCTTGGTCAGGGACGTGACCAAGAATCTGATGGTCACTGTTGACAGAGCTCCTCTGTGGAGATGGGAGAACTTTCCAGAAGGACAACCATCTTTGCAGCGCTCCACCAATTAGGCCTTCATGGTTGTTTGGCCAGACGGAAGTCACTCCTCAGTAAAAGGCACATGACAGCCCGCTTGGAGTTTTCCAAAAGGCAACTAAATGACTTGTACTATAAGATACAATATTCCCTTGGTCTGATAAAACCAAGATTGAACTCTTTAGCCTGAATACCAAGTTTCACTTCTGGAGGAAACCTGGCACCATCCCTACGGTGAAGCATGGTGGTGGCAGCATCATGCTGTGGGGATGTTCTTCAGCGGCAGGGACTGGTGGACTATTTGGGATCGAGAGAAAGATGAACGGAGCAAAGTACACAGAGATCCTTGATGAAAATCTGCTCAGGACCTCAGACTGGGGCAAAGGTTCGCCTTCCCACAGGACAACGATCCTAAGCACACAGCCAAGACAATGCCAGAGTGGCTTCGGGGCAAGTCTCTGAATGTCCTTGAGTGGCCCAGACTTGAACCTGATCTAACATCACTGGAGAGACCTGGGAATAGCTGTGCAGCGACGCTCCCCATCCAACATGACAGAGCTTGAGAGGATCTGCAGAGAGGAATGGGAGAAACGCCCCAAGTACTTGTGTGCCAAGCGTGTAGCGTCATACCCAAGAAGACTTGAGGCTGTAATTGCTGCCAAAGGCGCTTCAACAAGTACTGAGGAAAGGGTCTGAATACTTATGTAAATGTAATTCTCTACACTAGCTTGTTTTATCACAAACTGAAATTAGGCAAACTTTTTGAATTTTAGCAACCAGAAAATGGCAGAGTGATTTTCTGCATAGTGCATCTTTAATGATAAAAAGTGCCTAAAAGTTAATGAATGTTTTTAGGAGTGATCCCTGCTCAATCAAGTACAATCCTTAGATGCGACAAAAATGTTCAGCTGCCCCTTTAAGGGATGGGCCGTTAGTGGTAACTTGGGCACTAGCTTGTCTATAATGAAAAAAATCTGACTATGATTCCTTCCAAGTAGCAGGGAGTTGCAACAAACTCAAACTAACATTGAAAAACAAATGTGTGAATAAAATGGGATAACTGGACAAGAAACACTAGGACAAATTCACACTTTAGTAGCCTTTCTTGTCAATTTGGCCTACAGATAAATGTTATAAAACTGTTCCCAAAATCTCTGTGTGAACAACTGCCAACGTGGCTGGTGAAATAGGCATTCTTACCTGCCAATCTACCCACTTTTGGCAGGTGTTAATTTCCACCCCTGGTTCCTATGTCATAATTCCTCGGTCGTGTCCCATAATCTCTTGACTAGGATTATATAATCAAGATTATATAATCAAATTTAAGAAAACAAGGCAATGTAAGATATATAAGATTGTATTTGTGTATAAATTTGCTCATACTCAATGCCTTTTATTAAACTATTTGAAGCTGAAGAAGTAAGACACTTCGCCGACAGTTAGTCTAATTTGAACTACATCTCCTGCATCCGTGTTAGTATGCTGGATCGTGCCTGCTCGAGTTGAGGACTCACACGAGGGTAAGAACCTGTTAATTACAGGCCATTTGTTTTATATTATTATTATAATAATATATATATTTTACTAAACGTTGCCAACCAGTAAAAATAAATTAAAGACTGGCAGGCGGTCTCAAGTGAGACTTTATACAGCTAGTGGGAATTAGTAGTTGTAGTTCATGTGTGTTCCACCTTTTTGGCTTTGTGCTTCTTCTTGGCCATCAAATAATTATAAAACTGGCATATGGGAGGTAAATTCACTCGGAAACACATATACATTTTAATATCTTACATTTATTTGATGCAAATTTGATATTTGTTTTTGGCTTACAAAACCAGGATCCAGGAAGTGTCACTTTGATACCGTATTAGAACAGCTCCTACGCAGCACTGCTCTGGGCTATCAGACACACGCGGGAGGCTTTCAGACTCCGAGCTCGGGAACCAAGCTTGAGCGCTGGACCACTGTGTGTGGTGTGTGTGTGTGTTGCGTGTCATAGTAGTGTCTGAGTTTGCAAGTAGTACTGTGAGTTTGTTTCACAGCCTGAATGGTTTTCCTACCTCTCAGTGCTCTCTTTTGCATGTGATAACAATAGACAGGTCATGAAGCGTTTACATACAGAGCTGTAACAATTGATGTCGCCGTTTACCTTACAAGAGCGTTACCATCAATGACCATGATGGAATAGATATGCCACACCTTTTGGAGAGATGGTAGATTGGAACTAACAGAGCTGGATAGGGGATATAGCCCACAACAGGAGTTACAACCAGTGACACAAGACATGATGGAAGAGTCACGTGGGTGAGCTGCCAGTATAAAATATGCAGCAGGCAGCAACTGTCATTTTGGCTAGATTGCGGTGTCTACATAGCCACTTTAAACATGGCTGCTTTAGTGATAAGCCGGCATTTTGCCCCACCAACCAATAACCTTTTTTTTTCTGTTCAAGAAAAAGCCCTGTCCCGTTCCGAGTATGCCACAAAACACATGATGAAGGATTATGGATCGTTTTATTTACTAGTGGTGTCTAAGTATAAACCAATGGTAAAAAGAAATGTCTGGCAACAGCACCTGGTTCTCTATGGGAGGGAGCAGAGTGAGGCCAGATGGATCTAAGTGAATTACTCCTCTGGTTGTGTCCCAAATGGCACTACTTTTGATTAGGGAATAGCGTGCCATTTGGGACGCCGACACGGTGTTTCTCTGTTTTATGAAGGCAGGCAGCAGTAGCCACTAATCTAGTGGGAAGAGGGTACAGAGTGGCTTGTCTCACTGAGTGACTGATAGTCTCTCAGCACTAAGTGCATTTGCATCCTGCTAGTCCCCTCAGCCAACCTGAATGTCATCAGGCCTGCTTTATGCCTACTCTGGCCTCTTCATAAAGACAGACTGGTGGAAGCATGGGATGTAGCCCAGTATGTTGTCCAAATGGCACCCTATTCCCTATATAGGGCACTGCTTTTGACCAGAGCACTATTGCCCCTGATCAAAAGTAGTGGACTATATAAGGAACTGTGTGCCATTTTGGTGCACTGTTTACCCACTGTGTGGTCTCATAAAATATTTGGGCCTCTATGCCATTTCATTTGAAGTGAGCTCACATAGACGTAAGTCTGTTTTGTCAATATGGTGTGAAAGGTGGATACTGGTGGCTTCTATGCGTGTGGCTAGCAAGTCTCACTCATTCAAAATGCAGATCCTCGCAGATGAACCTCCGCTTCAGATAAACCTCTGGCTAGTTACACCCTGATCGATCAAATCTGTAGTTATTCAAGTGTCCTGAATAAAAAAACTGCATAGGATACACATTCACTCATGGTTGTGTCCCAAACGGTGTCCTATTTCCTGTATAGTGTGGGAATTAGGTGCCATTTGGGACGAGCTTCAACAGAACCAATAGCGTTAGGTGCCCAGAATAAGAACAGCTTAGGCTACACTTTCTCCCATGTTTGGTGCATTGTTCACTGGGTGAGAGAAGTATTCTGAGTTCTTCAGCTGATCTCTCATCACGGGCCTTCAAAGGCCTCTTCTATCCCTTTCATCTCTTTCTCCGAAGTCAGCTTAAGATGGGAGATTGATTAGTCATCCTTAACTGTAAGCTCGCCTGGAGTGATCATCAGATCCATTAGGGGAAAGAAACATTATTTCTCATCTGCTTTATGAGAGGCATTGGGAGTTCGTGCTGTACTCCATCGTTGTTCCAAATGGCCTCCTGTTCCCTATATAGTCCCTATGGGCCCTGGTCAAAAGTAGTGCAATATATAGGGAATAGGGTCCCATTTGGGATACATCTGGCCCAGATGGAGATCAGTGGCGATGAGGGGAAACTACTGACGAGGCCGAGTACGGAAGAGAACAGTGGCGGGGTGCTGGGATGGAAATGGTGACGCATTCAGCCCTCTAATGCTGTAATGCATTAGTGGATACTCAGACTGGTCTCAGGGGAGGCCTGTCGGTTTTGACTAGCAGAAGTGACTTTTCATAGCAGGTTAGGGGAACTTGCGCAGCTGGTTAGGAGTATTCACGTGGCAGTTTAGGAACAGGGTTCGGGTTAGCTAAAATTGTCCCCAACATGACTCAAACATATCTAGCTACAACCAGGTCTGCCCTGAGAACAGTCTTGGTTTCCACTAATGTGTTTCTGCTCCTCTTGTCTCATCAACCCTTGCTCTCTCTCATTCTGTCTCTTGTTCTCTCTTTCATAAGCACACACTCAAACATCCATACTAGGAGTTTCTGTTGATGTGTTGCCCTTATAACCTATATCCTCCAGGTTTCCATCTGTTTGTTTTTCTCCTCTCCCTTATGTGTTCTGTTCTACGGCTCCTACAGTAAACACTCTTAGCCTTGGCTTTTGTGAACCCTGTACACTAGTGATGCGCAGGTTGACTCATAAGGGTTAACATATGGTTAAAATATGCAGTGTTCAGGGGAGATCTTGACAGCAAAGGAGTTACTTGTGAATCTAATAATATTTTGTAACTTTGCCAGGATTACAGTGGCTTGTGAAAATATTCACACCCCCCCTGACATTTTTCCTATTTTGTTGGAATTAAAATAGATTTTGGGGGGGGGTTGTATCATTTGATTTACACAACATGCCTCCCACTTTGAAGATGCAAAATATTTTTTGTGAAACTATCAAGACATAAGACAAAAAAACATACATAACTGCATAACTATTCACCCCCCCAAAGGCAATACTTTGTAGAGACACCTTTTGCAGCAATTACAGCTGCAAGTCTCTTGGGGTATGTCTTTTTAAGCTTGGCACATCTAGCCACTGGGATTCTTGCCCATTCTTCAAGGCAAAACTGCTCCAGCTCCTTCAAGTTGGATGGGTTCCGCTGGTTTACAGCAATCTTTAAGTCATACCACAGATTCTCAATTGGACTGAGGCCTGGGCTTTGTCTAGGCCATTCCAAGACATTTAAATGTTTCCCCTTAAACCATTTAAGTGTTGCTTTAGCAGTATGCTTAGGGTCATTGTCCTGCTGGAAGGTGAACCTCTGTCCCAGTCTCAAATCTCTGGAAGACTGAAACCGGTTTCCCCTCAAGAATTTCCCTGTATTTAGTGCCATCCATCATTCCTTCAATTCTGACCAGTTTCCCAGACCCTGCCGATGAAAACTGTTTTCATGGTGTTCTCGGGGTGATGAGAGGTGTTGGGTTTGCACCAGAAATAGTGTTTTTCTTGATGGTCAAAAAGCTCAATTCTAGTCTCATCTGACCAGAGTACCTTCTTCCATATGTTTGGGGAGTCTCCCACATACCTTTTGGCGAACACCAAACGTGTTTGCTTATTTTAATTCTTTAAACAATGGCTTTTTTATGGGCACTCTTCCGTAAAGCCCAGCTCTGTGTGGAGTGTATGGCTTAAAGTGGTTCTATGGACAGATATGGAGCTTTGCAGCTCCTTCAGTCTCTTTGTTGCCTCTCTGATTAATGCTCTCCTTGCCTGGTTTGTGAATTTTGGCGGGTGGCCCTCTCTTGTCAGGTTTGTTGTGGTGCCATATTCTTTCCATTTTTTTAGAATGGATTTAATGGTGCTCCGTGGGATGTTCAAAGTTTTGGATATTTTTTTATAACCCAACACTGATCTGTGCTTCTCCTCAACTTTGTCCCTGACCTGTTTGGAGAGCTCCTTAGTCTTCATAGTGTCGTTTGCTTGGTGGTGCCCCTTGCTTAGTGGTGTTGCAGACTCTGGGGCTTTTCAGAACAGGTGTGTATATGTATATATATATATACTGAGATCATGTGACAGATCATTTGACACTTAGATTGCACACAGGTGGACTTTAGTTAACTAATTATGTGACTTCTGAAGGTAATTGGTTGCACCAGATCTTGTTTAGGGGCTTCATAGCAAAGGAGGTGAATACATATGCACGCACCACTTTTTGAATAATTTTTTTTTTTTAAAGATGTTTTTTTAAACAATTTTTTTACATTTCACTTCACCAATTTAAACAATTTTGTGTATGTCCATTACATTAAATCCAAATAAAAAATCTATTTAAATTACAGGTTGTAATGCAACAAAATAGAAAAAACGCCAAGGGGGATGAATAATTTTGCAAGGCACGGTACATTGCCAGTATTGAATAGAGGGGAATCCTTGCCAATTATGAGAGACTGTTTAGTTCAATCAACTATGCACCCGTATCAACTGTGTAATGGGCATTTGCTGTTATACACGAGTGCCGGTGGAAAGTTATTTTAGGACATCGGACATGACAATGACATGAATACATGCTAGTAGTTAACCAGCCAAACTACACTATGTTTTGAATTGGCTATCTAGTTACTTTATATCCTTATTTTACCTGCTGTGTTAATGTGTCTCTCTCTCGTTCTCTCTCCTTTGGCAACAGTCCACTGGTAACACACGCAGGTGATGCACACACCGTGACTTTTCCAGGATTAACTAACTGGGCAAATAACATGCTAACTGGTAATTAATACCAACAAATGTTTGCTGTAGCCTCGTTTTGATCTCAAAATGCATCTTGCGACTGCATGATTGAAAGGTGCACTCTGCAGAGATTGGGATGTCATTGTAACACATTGTATCCGGAGAACACTTTTGATCCAATTCTGGTCGGCGTAGCCTAGTTTGTTATTGTGATTTTTTTTTTTTTTTGCGTAATATTTTCTACTCGTCCATTCGGACAACTTAACCTGCTGGTCCGACATTTATTTTTACTTGGCCCAGGCGAGAAGAACAAGCGTTAATGCTGAGCCCTGTCCAGCTCGCATCGGCCCCGATTTCTCCCATACTGCCTAATTTCTCAAGAATCACCAACGCCGCCCGATGAACAGCTGATTTTTGTGTGCACTGCGTTGTTTATCTCCTCAGTCTCCTCCCATAGACTTTTACAGCCCTGCCCCTCCCAGAGCAGCGAGGGCTGTGAATGAGCCTTTATCACTGATACTGCTCACAACCGCTCCAGTTCCATTCTAAAGCTGAGGTATATGAGTAGCCATGGGCGCCTATCCTAACACTGTCCTCTCTTCTCAGTCAGCTAGGTGTTCCCTGTGGAGCCCAGACAAAATGGCCTCTTCTGTCCCCTTTATAGTGCACTACTGGGCCCTGGTAAAAAAAAAAGTTATGCACTATAAAGGGAATTGGGAGCCATTTAGGACACGGGCTCCGTTTGACACGTGTCTGTTCAGCGGGGGGAAATCTGCCAGTTCTGTCTGAATACCCCCCTGTAGGTGATCTCGCTGTCGTCTTGACACATCACACCGCACACACACACAGGATGACAAGCGCCCCACTGGACACCCACAAGGGGGGATTACTGTCATACACTGTGTGTGTTAGAGGTACATGTGGGGTCCTGTCCACACTGCCCTTATTTGTCAGAAAGCAGCATGAGAGAGGCAGAGGAGAGGCAGCCCACCAACATGACAGGGCATGCATAGCTTTGCCCGCGTATCACATCCCCTAATGACTATTGCTCTCTCATTCTGCAGGAGAAGACATTCAAACTGTGTGGTGTGTCTGTCTGTCAGAGAGAAACGGAGCAAAGGCTCTCACTGTCACACCCTTGAGCCAAGTGGCCCACGCGTTATTCACTACATCACCCCACATCCGACCGTGCCACATTTTAAATGGCTTAAGGAATTAAGGAACTATTACTGAACAAAAAAATGTAAATGGAACAATTTCAACGATTTTACGGAGTTGCAGTTGATATAAGGAAATTTGTCAATTGAAATAAATTCATTAGGCCCTAATCTATGGATTTCACATGACTGGGCATGGTCACAGCCATGGGTGGACCTGGGAGAGCATAGGCCCACCCACTGGGGAGCCAGGCCCAGCCAATCAATTCTCTGGCAACAGCTCTGGTGGACATTCCTGCGGTCAGAATGCCAAATGCACACTCCTTCAACTTGAGACATCTATTTCATCTATTTTCATCTATTTCATTGTGTAGTGACAAAAACTGTGTGGCCTTTTATTGTCCCCAGCACCTGTGTAATGATCATGCTGTTTAATCCACTCCTTGATATGCCACACCTGTCAGGTGGATGGATTATCTTGGCAAAGGAGAAATGCTTACTAATGGGAGATGTAAACAGAAATATTCTTTTGAGCGTTTAAGACATTTCTGGGATCTATTATTTCAGCTCATGAAACATGGGACCAACACTTTACATGTTGCGTTTATATTTTTGTTCAGTTATTATTATTGGTGATGATTTTCTCCTGTCAGAGATGCACCACTTGTCTGGTTAAATAGTGGCGACGAGAGGGACTTTGGCCAGTAAATGTAGATTTGTTTGTGCTGGTGGAGAAAGTATGTTTCTGTATTAAAGGGGTAGCTTTGTTCTTGCGACTCTGTGTTGTCCAGTTGGCCTTTGTCCTAGCTATTTTAAACATAGTGGGACAAAGTCTATACTGTCTAAGGGGAATCGTGTGTGTGTGTGTGTGTGTGTGCCCTGAAAGCGTAAGAGGGTCTAGGAAAATAAGAACATACATCATTAGCCATCTTTCTCTGACACACACAAACACACACACACACACACACACACACACGTTTGTTTTACTATCCTCGTGGGGACCAAACAATTGATTCCCATTCAAAATCCTTTTTTCCCTAACCCCCGAACCTTAACCCCACCCCCCACCCCTAACTCCTAAGCCTAAAATAGCAATTTTCCTTATGGTGACCAGCTACACACGCATCAATCAGTGTAAATAATGAGTGAAACCTATGTGGCAGGTAGTTGGGAGTTTGCATGAGGTATTAGTGTGGTTCTCAGCAGGAGAGAGGCTTAGTGAGCCAGGCTTTGGTTTCTAGCGCTAGCTCCATTAGCATGTGTCTGTAACCACGCAGAACAGACATCACAACCACACAGCAACAACAGGGTTCCTTTTGCTGCCTCCCCGCCCATAAACCTCTGAGGCCTGGACTGCAGCCCAAATGGCACCCTATTCCATTTTAAAGTGCACTATATTTTAACTAGGCCCATAGGGCTCTCATCCGAAGTAATGCACTATATAGGGAATGGGGTGCCATTTGGGACTCATCCTTCGTTAAGGCATAAGAAAAGACCACGAAAAAAAGAGAAGCCCATTTACCTCCAGGAGGCTAACCATGTTTATTTTATTTGTATTATTTTATTTAAAAAGACTGGCTGATTTTAAATAAATACAAATGGGGGGGGTATATTTCAAATTCCCTTTATTACGGGGATGATCAAACACGGCCGGCTATTAATTACACTACTTGCAAGTGTACACATTCCAATCAAACACACTCAAGGCACACAGATAATACTTCCTCTGCACCAGGGGCTGATGTCAATGCTGGTGCCTAAATAAGGCATGACACCCTGAACACCAGCTTTGTCAGAATACCATACTTTGCGTCCTAAAATAGGTTGTTTGAGTATGCGCACATTTTTTTTACAAATATATATATATATATATATATATAGTATGCGACATTTAGAAAATCCAGTGTTGTTCCAATGCCCCGATATCATACTCTTTTCAGGCTTTGACAACAGCTGATCAATTTAGATATGGGGATGTGCTACCGAAATCAACGAATAACGGGAAACGACGCAATCACACATGATGCGTTCTCAGTGTGTGAAAATGGACTGTGCATTTTCTAAACTTGAGTATGGTTTAAATGCCAGGGTGTTCTGCTCATTTCGGCTCTTCTAGTAGAAATCGATGCACACTTTTCCACAATACAGATGAAGAGGTGGGCTGCGCGTTATAGGCCCTAGTTCTCTTCACGTAGCCAAACAACGAAACCAGGCTACTTAATTGGTAATATGGCGAATAGCAAAGATTTTGCTGTGGTGTTTAATTGTAGGCCAAGTAGTTTGAAAAGTGTTGGTGTTTAATTGATATACACTACCGGTCAAAAGTTTGGACACCTACTCATTCAAGGGTTGTTTTTTTTACATTGTAGAATAATAATGAAGACATCAAAACTATAAAATACCACATATGGAATCATGTAGTAACCAAAAAAGTGTTAAACAAACATATTTTATATTTGAGATTCTTCAAAGTAGCCACCCTTTGCCTTGATGACAGCTTTGCATTCTTGCAACCAGCTTCACCTAGAATGCTTTTCCAACAGTATTGAAGGAGTTCCCATATATGCTGAACACTTGTTGGCTGCTTTATCTTAACTCTGCCGTCCAACTCATCCCAAACCATATCAATTGTGTTGAGGTCGGGTGATTGTGGAGGCCAGGTCATCTGATGCAGCACTCTATCACTCTCCTTCTTGGTCAAATAGCCCTTACACAGCCTGGAGGTGTGTTGGGTAATTGTCCTGTTGATTAAGAAATGATAGTATCATTAAGCGCAAACCGTATCGCTGCAGAATGCTGTGGTATCCATGCTGGTTAAGTGTACCTTGAATTCTAAATAAATCACTGACACCAGCAAAGCACCATCTCTCCACCTCCATGCTTCACGGTGGGAACCACACATGTGGAGATCATCCGTTCACCTACTCTGTCTAACAAAGACACAGCTGGTGGAACCAACGATCTCAAATTTGGACTCATCAGACCAAAGGACAGATTTCCACCGGTCTAATGTTCATTGCTTGTGTTTCTTGGCCCACGCAAAGTCTCTTCTTCTCATTGGTGTCCTATTAGAAGTGTTTTCTTTGCAGCAATTTGACCATGAAGGCCTGATTCATGCAGACTCCTCTGAACAGTTGATGTTGGGATGTCTGTTACTCGAACACAACTGATTAGCTCAAATACATTAACATGGAAAGAAATTCCACAAATGAACCTTTAACAAGGCACACCTGTTAATTGAAATGCATTCCAGGTGACTACCTCATGAAGCTGGTTGAGAGAATGCCAAATGTGTGCAAAGCTGTCATCAAGGGCTGGCTACTTTAAAGATTCTCAAATCTAAAATACATTTTGATGTAACCCTTTTTTGGTTACCACATGATTCCATATGTTACTTTATAGTTTTGATGTCTTCACTATTCTTCTACAATGTATAAAATAGTAAAAACCCTTGAATGAGTAGGTGTGTCCAAATGTTTGACTGGTATTGTATGTTTTAGCACTTTGGTTTCACAAAATAAACACTGTATATGGAACGAAATGATCTGTTTCTGTCTGCAGTCCTTCATCAATAGGATAGATGGGCTACGGTTTAGGTTGAATGTGATAGTCTGCCTATAACCAGCCTGAGTAAGCCTATAACCCCATTCCTCCCCTGTTCAGAGTTTAGAGACATTCATTGAATTGGAAATGAGCTGTTATCAGGCTGGTTAATGCAACACATGTCTGTTGAATTTGGAAAAATCCACCCGCACTCGGCCCCGCCCCACTTACTCAGCCAATCAGGAGCCGCTACTGTGTTGCGGACCTGACATACTTTACACTTTGCACTAAACGGTACATGTTAAATAGTATGCCGTTTTAGGCATGTGGTACGCTAGTATGGGTAGTCGGACACGGCCACTGGGTTAACTGTGAAGTTCAAAGGAATCCCTTATCGGGAAGAGCATCTACAATAACACCAGATCAGTTGTGTTACTAGTACACTGAGAGACAAATTATGAAATCTACTGTGTGACATAGTGGTTGACACAATATTCACTAGCACCATCACCAGATTCTAGCAGCAGAGCCAATCAGGAGCTACAGAAGGCCTTAGTAGCACCTGATTTGTGTAGGTTGGTGCTTTTGGGGGGGGGGGCTTAGCCCCACACTAGGGTGTCGTCAGTGTTTTATGTTCATGTAAGCTCTAGTGTAATCGTGTTTCCATCAGGAGTGTGACACTAAAGATGTTGGGCGAGCGGAATCAACGACCTCTGCATCATTAAAGACTGTTGCTTTGTGAAGTCATTATGTAAGTGCCAGCTGAAAAGTACCCAGGACTTTGCCTTGGCTCCAAGTTCGAGCAGGACCTCTGGAGCCATGGCCCAGTGAGACACGGGTACCAGCCCACGTAGATGGAAATGCGACACACACACACACACACACACAGAGACAGGCAGTGCCTCTTGGTGTGTGTTTATTTGCCCACGCTGTTCTCTTTCTCTATCCAGAGCCCATTTTGTGAAAATGATAGGTTAAGGAAAGAGAAATATTTGTATTACAAAACAATAGAACTGACTAATGTTTACTTGTGGGAGAATAGGAGCAAGTGCAGCTCAAAGAGTGAGTTGGTGAGGAGCGAGAGAGAGAACCAACAGAGAATATGAGGCATAAGATGATTAAAAGGTCTAGTGGGGGCTTTGAGCCCAGAACTCGTTTCAGAGGCAGAAAAATGCACCGCAATAAATAAACCAGCGAGGCAAGGGGGAGGCTGCTGAGTTTGAAAGATTATAGCAGAGTAGAGCGGGAAGAGAACGCAAAAAGCCTGCATTCTGCGATTTCCTTCTTCTCTTTGCTCTGTCTTCGTCTGCTGTTCATTAGCTACATCCTGCTCTCTGAAACAACCAGCCTCCCCCTCCCTCTTTCTCGTTCCTCAATGATTTTTGTTCTTTCTGCTGTTTCCATTCCCCTTACACACATGCATTTTCTCCCTTTTTTTCTCTCTCTCTTTTCCATCTTCTGAAATTTTTTCTCTCCTCTTTCAATGTCTGGGCTCCCATCCTCTCCCCTGTGCCCGTGCTTTGATAGTGGGGCTATGGTATTTGAGGGAGTGAAGGGAAGTGTGGGAATGCAGGGTGTAAATTAGAATGCAGTGTGTGTGTGTTTCCCTACACGCACACATACACTGCATTCTAATTTACTTGCAGGCTGAAAGGAGAGTGTTTCTCTTGAGCCCTAGAATGTATCCTCTCGCTCTCATTTCTCCTCTCCTTTTTCTCCGTAGCTCCTTTGATTCTTCTCTCTCTCCTTCGTGCGCTGCGGCTCACTCCCCATAATTAGAATGCGCACAAGGGGGACGGAAAACGAGAGAGAGGGGGAGGAGGAAGGGAGACTAAAGCAGGCAGAGAGAGGTGGGGGTGTGTGCTGCCGAGGCAGGCAGAGCTGGGAGCTGGTTGGCTGAGCAGTTGGCAGGGGGTGGGGGATGGGCTGCCGTGCTGCCATTGGTTGGCCTGGGTCCCAGGGGCAGATGGGGGAGAGAGGATGGGAGCTCCAGTGCAGTGTTCCTCTCCTATATTCTGCTTTCCTCAGCTCTCCTTCTTTCCTCTCCTCTCTTTGCTCTGCTCTCCTCTCTTCTGTGAGCTTCTACAGGGAGCCAAGCTCCGTTCAGCAACAGCTCATCAAGCCCGCCACAGCGCTGAGGTGGAAAAGCATCACAGGGCCTGTCTGTTTTTACCCGCTGTGTGCATACGTGAAGAATTAGAGGGAAAGACTCCCTCCCCACCATTTTTTGATCTTTATATCATTAGCACTCAATGTGCTGTGCTGTTAGGTCGTAGACTGCATTGCAAGATGAAATATAAGCTGAAACATTAGTTGTTGGAGGTAAGGTTGTGCACAGACTACTACAGGATTGAAGCAGTATTTCTATCCATTATTAAGCCGTAGAGGCATGGCTTGGTTTAAGCTGTATAGACATATACTGAAATGATCAATGACACACCTTTTTAAATTTGGTATCAAATCAAAGTTTGTCATGTGTGCCGAATACAACAGGTGTAGTAGACCTTACAGTGAAATGCTTACTTACAGGCTCTAACCAATAGTGCAAAAAAGGTATTAGGTGAACAATAGTTAAGTAAAGAAATAAAAACAACAGTAAAAAGACAGTGTAAAATAACAGTAGAGAGGCTACATACAGACACCGGTTAGTCGGGCTGATTGAGGTAGTATGTACATGTAGATATGGTTAAAGGTACTATGCTTATATGATGAACAGAGAGCAGCAGTAGCGTAAAGAGGGGTTGACGGGTGGTGGGTGGCGGGACACAATGCAGATCGCCCGGTTAGCCAACTTATATTTCTCAGTAAAAGTAACCCTCCCACCCCAAGTCTCCTATATGGTTATTTATATCGGGGAGATGCGGGATAACTTAGTACCCTCGCTTATGTGAATTAGAGTTTAGAGCTGTCTGACAAGGGTGAACGTTGATCGCATTCGCGCCAGAATAAATTGCATGTGGGGGAAAATCTCCCTCTGGTTACACACCGCATCCCCAGAATTTTTAAGACGGTCCTCTTCCAGACTCTTGACAGACAGGTGAGTCTGCCAATGAGATGTTGCCATGGGGTGAGACTAGGGCCCATGCCATTCCACTGGAAAGTGAAGATTAACATGCGTTTTTTAATTATTATTTTTTTAAACCAGAGATCAGATTAGCGGGTCACAGAAACACCCTATTTCCTATATAGTGCATAGATTTTAAAAATATATATATATTTATTTAACTAGGCAAGTCAGTTAAGAACAAATTCTTATTTACAATGACGGCCTACACAATGACGGTACTAGTGCACTATGTTGGGAATAGGGTGCCGTTTGGGATGCAGTCTGTGTTCTGCCGTCAGCTTTATCTGTTGTCTAGCACACGTTCTCATTCTCACATGCTCTCTCTAAAACCTAGGACGAGAAGTGTGTTCTCAAACCAGCTACTCTGTCTGTTCTACCTGCAGTCTATCCAACCCCCCACCCTCTCTTTCTTTTCTCATCTTTCTGCCCCCCTCTCTCTCTCTCTCTCTCTCTCTCTCTCTCTCTCTCTCTCTCTCTCTCTCTCTCTCTCTCTCTCTCTCTCTCTCTCTCTCTCTCTCTCTCTCTCTCTCTCTCTCTCTCTATGTCTCATCTTTCTACCAATCTCATCTCTCAAAGCATCTGCTGAGCCAGTAGTTTCCATTTCAAAGCAAAGCTTCTTTCATTCGGAGCAGAAGTGATGCTCTTGAGGTGGAGTGTGTCCTCAACCCCCTCCTCTCTCTCTCTAGCCCTCAACCCCCTCCTCTCTCTCTAGCCCTCAACCCCCTCTCAACCCCCTCTCTCTCTCTCTCTCTCTAGCCCTCAACCCCCTCCTCTCTCTCTCTAGCCCTCACCCCCTCCTCTCTCTCTCTCTCTCTCTCTCTCTCTCTCTCTCTCTCACAGACAGACAGACAGACAGACAAACTGTATGTCTGTCTCTAGCCCTCAACCCCCTCCTCTCTGTCTCTCTCTCTGTCTCTCTCTCTCTCTCTGTCTCTGTGTCTTTCTCTCTGTCTCTCTTTCTCTCTCTATGTCTCTCTCATTCTCTCTCTCTGTCTCTCTCATTCTCTCTCTCTCATTCTCTCTCACTCTTTCTCCAGCCCTTTTTCCTCACCGTACTGCATCACCGTGAGGATAAACTAAGAACAAAAGGTGTCCAGGGAGATTACAGCTCTGGGTCAAATTAAACATCCAGTCCATTTCACAGTGGAACACATGGGTCGTATTCAATAGTGTACACCATAGCAAAAATGTTTTGCAACAAGTTTCAAGTTCAGGTAGTCCCACGCAGTTTGTTGGTTTTCTTCCTTTCGGTGTCTAATGAACACAGCCATGGGCTGCAAACAGAAATGTGTTCATGGGCAAAATGATCAAACATGAAATAAACATATGTGCTTGGTTTGAAGGCTTGGGATGTCCTGGACGATCACTAGAATACAATCAGACGGGCTTTTCTTCTCATCCTCCCAGAGTGGCTGTGTGTGGGGTGGCAGATTATAGGTTCTGTGTGTGGCATATTCCGTCTAGACCTTTTGATAAACGGAGGAATGGGCCATGATGGGGGCTAGGGATGCGTGCCAAATGGCATCCTTTTCCCTATATAGTGCCCTAAATAGCCTAAACCCGATGTAGTGCCTTGGTTAAAAGTGGTGCACTAAATCGGGAATCGGGTGCGATTTGGGACTCAGACTAGAATATGGGCAGTCGTTGCGCCTGCCTGTCCATCACCAGACGGGCACTAACCGCTGCCACTGCCGGTTACCACGGTGGCAGACAAAGGCGCCAGCTGGCGCCGTGTCAACTGCAGTGGCAGAGCAGGAGGGGTGGCGGGATCAGGATCAGGCAGCTAGTGGTGACGTCTGCTGCTCCCTCAATCTCTCTCGCTCTCATCCTCTCTTGCTCTCATCCTCTCTTGTTCTCATCTTCTCTTGCTCTCAGTCTTGTCCCTCACTCCCTCATTGATTAGCAGGAGGAAGAGAGAGCGAAGGGAGGAGGCAATTATGCTGACTAAATTGCGCTTTTTTTCCATCTACAACATCAAAGATAATGAAAGTCTTGTACAGGTTTCAAATTCGCCAGCGGGTTTTATTTTCGTGTTCCTCGCTTTCTTCCTTTTTTCCATATCGTATTGGTAAATCTATTCTACACAAACTCCCATCTCCCTCAAACATGTCCCGCACCTCTATTCAAGCCAAATGAGGAATATATTGTTTTAATTGTACTGCTCAGCTATATTTGGTTTTTACACACTCGCCCAGCCTCAATCACACACAGGCACCCTTAGAGAAATCAGTCAGATTGCTGCTGTCCCCGTTCCCCACTATTTCTTAAACGCTATCATTAAGTCTCAATTATTTCCCAGCACAGCCTTGCATGTTTGTCGTCTGACTGCTACTCATGATTGCAAATGCTGATGCTTCTCTCCTCAACTCCTCCGAGAGAACTCCTTGGGATGGGTTCGTTTCATTCTATTGCTAGCGACTATTCCTTCCCCCAAGCCTCTCTTCTCCTTATGACGCCATTCCTCATTGGTGGTTGGCTAATTCAGGCCCGGAGCCGATTGGCTCTAGCCTGCCCGCAATATCTCCACAGAGACCGGGGCATCCAGAGCCACGGTGATGGGCGCCGTCTGAAATAGTGACACCACAAAAAGCCTCTGTTGGCTGTCAATATTTAATTGGGTGTGAATGTGAGAGTTTTCCCCTGGGGGGCGTACGTGCGTTTGTTGTGTTGTGATGGCGGGAAGGAGAGTGACTCACTCATCACACTAACCCTTGGGCTAAATAGCAGACAGGATGAGAGGGGAGAAAGATAAGGAGTACCACAAGGTTATATTTCAGGCCCCTCTCAATTGATAATTTCTTTATTATGGTATTGCTAAGGCAGTGCTTATGGAGTGTGCTTTGGAAGGTGCAGTCACAGTGGGCATATGAGCGTGCTGAAGACTGAGGAAGAACCTCATCCTCTCTCTTTCTCTCTGGCATATGTGCACATCACATACACTAAAACACACAAAAGCTCACTCTTGTTCACATTACCATTCTGCACCAGTGCTTGAGTTTGCTGTTTCTTCTGAACTCCTCCTCAGAAGAATAGCCAGTCAGCCCTCTTTTGAACATGGCATGACTGTGCCTCTTCCTCATCCCAGAGAGAGTGTGTGTGTGTGTGTGTGTGTCTGTGTGTGCGTGCCCTCCCCTCTAGAGGCTGTCTGTCTAATCCCCCATCCATCACTCCGCACAGAGGCACGTTCCCACCATCTCCAGACACGCACACACACACAGCCTCCAGAGAGCGCTTATCAAACCTAATACGCCAGCGCTCCTTTCAGATTGTCAGATTTCACAGTAGGGGAGAGTCTGATTCCCCTCATCAGTCTTGTGAATGTCTCTGTGTGCGTACACACCACAGTTTTCTGCTCAGGGCTACCTCCACCACCGCTGCTGCCTCCTACTGCTTCTCAGGAGGCCCAATCAGGGACAATTTTGATAGGGGAGAGATCTAGGCGAGGCCCAGGCAGTCCCCCTGGCCTTCCTTGGCTTTCAGTATTTTCTCAATTGCATATTTTTCAAAGGCAAACTCTTTTCTTTCATCAAGCTATATGGACAGAATCAAAAGGCTGGGGGATGAAAAAGAAGAAAATGGTGGCTGCTCTGGTGAATGTGTTCATGGTCATAGCTAGTTTACATCCCTGGTTTCATCTAGTCTGTCCCAAATGGCACCCTAATACCTTTTTTTTTTTATAGAGCACTACTTTTGACCAGGTTCCATAGGGCTCTGGTCAAAAGTAGGGCACTATATAGGGAATAGGGTGACATTTGGGAAGGCTTGTCTTTGATTATAAGTCCTTGGTCCTGGTGCGGCGTGTCCACATAGCCAGGGTATGAGTAGCGAGGACAGTAATGTTCTGGATGTACTTACTCCCCCACACTGCTGCCTGTGGTGAATCACAAGTACACACACACACACACACACACACACACACACACACACTCAGGCAGAGCCATTCTGAGTGCTGGGAAATCAGCAAGATACTATAAGAAACAGGTTTTCAGCAGCTAAACAAAATGGCAACTTCCTCTCCCTCTGCACTGTGGTACAAGTGTACTTGGCTCCTTTAAAGTTGAGTTGTAAGCGTTTCTGTAGAAAATGTAATGGTTCTCTGTTGTTGGTGTTTTCTTTTACATGGCTGCTGCCCAAACTCGAGGGTAACACTGCATGGAAAGAGTGAACTGAGAGGAGCTGACTGCATGTGGGCGCTACTGCTGTGCCCGTCTCTCTCACTCTCTCTGCCCCAATGAGAACCCACATTCATTTATTTATCCTTCCCCTATTTCACTGCAGAGTCTAGAATGGAAAGGGGGATGAGGGAAGGGAAGGAGGTAAAAAGCCCGAAAGACCAATGAGGCTGAATAATTATATTCATCAATTTAGTAAGCCGAGGCCCATAACGAATGTGAATAATTATAACCATAAATCATGCAAGCGGCACAAGTCTTGAGGAATATGTAAACAGGTTTAAGTGGCCCTCCAATGCCTTTCAAACTTTGAAATAAAGGTTTTTTTTGCAAATGTGTTACACATACTGAAGAGAAAGGCCTTGGCTGAGTTCTTTTGACCAGGGCTCTGGGCTAATCCCCAACCCCCCCCATGCCTCTAATGACGCAATCCGCTTCTGTGATGGTGAAGTAGAAAGACTTTTGGAACACATTTGGAGCTTTAGAGGAGTGCAAATGAGAGGAGAAGAATCCCACTGCACAGTAAGGTGCATTCAAGTATAATTGGCTGACGTAGGCTAAGATTGATAGCAGAAGATATATTTTTTTATGCAGAGATGGTCTTCACTGCTGTGTGTGTGGTGTGTGTGTTAAGTTACTGATCATACATTCTAAGTGGTTGTTATGGCCTCAGATTGTGTCATAATGAAAGGTCGTAGGTGACCAACTCCAGCTCTGAGTGGGGGCTGTATTACCACCATACCGGCAGTCACACGTCATGACCGCAGTCAAATTCCACGTGACGGTTTAGTCACAGTAATTAGGCTTCTCCAAGCTGCTGATGCTCATTTGTAGCCTACCAAACTTGCTAACTGCCTGGTACTCAGTACTGTTGTTCCTATAATCACTCTTGACATCAATGCAAATGTGTCGAAAATTAAATCAAACACTTCATGAGAGCCCATGAGCTCATGTTTGCCCAACATTTCTAGGCCTACTCTATTTATTTCTCAACTTTTCTAATATTAAGCACATTGCTTTGCTTTCCAACAGTATAGCCTACCTGGCATGAAAATGAACCAAGGGAAAAGCATCCTCCATTCGCTATTTAAGAGTATAGATCTGTATTTTATTCCCATGCTCCTGTTCCGAGACGGGTGCATGATAATGGTCCAAAACAAATGTCATTTTAGGACTACGGAGGGGGGAGATACTAATAATCTATTATTGAGAAGAGAATTGTATTGTATTCAGCATTTGTGTACCATGTCTCCTAGAGGTCTGAATCGGGAGTTTGATATCAGACCATTTCTTACAAATCACTGTGATTTGTCTTGCCTTCCAGGTCACCTACTTGGTCATTTTGTAAATATACACTATCGTTCAAAAGTTTGGGGTCAATTAGAAATGTCCTTGTTTTTTAAAGAAAATCACTTTTTTGTCCATTAAAATAACATCACATTTATCAGAAATACAGTGTCGACATTGTTAATGTTGTAAATGACTATTGTAGCTGGAAACGGCTGATTTTTAATGGAATATCTACATATGCGTACAGAGGCCCATTATCAGCAACCATCACTCCTGCGTTCCAATGGCACGTTGTTAGCTAATCCAAGTTTATCATTTTAAAAGTCTAATTGATCATTAGAAACCCCTTTTGCAATTATGTTAGCACAACTGAAAACTGCTGATTAAAGAAGCAATAATACTGTCCGCCTTTAGACTAGTTGAGTATCTGGAACATCAGCATTTGTGGGTTCGATTACAGGCTCAAAATGGCCAGAAACAAATAACTTTCTTCTGAGAAAATTAAGGCTATTCTATGCGAGAAATTGCCAAGAAACTGAAGATCTCTACTCTGCAACTGGCTCTAACCAGAATAGAAAGAGGAGTGGGAGGCCCCAGTGCACAACTGAGCAAGAGGACAAGTACATTAGTGTCTAGTTTGAGAAACAGACGCCTCACAAGTCCTCAACTGGCAGCTTCATTAAATAGTACCTGCAAAACACCAGTCTCAACGTCAACAGCAATGAGGCGACTCCGGGATGCTGGACACATTAATCTGCTTTACAAGGGGTGTAGAGCCTAACTGGAATACAAAGGTGGCGTGTGAGTGTCGAGTTTGGGGAAGAATTTTCACCATAAAAAAGCACCTTTTTATAGTGAAGTATTTTCATGCATAATCACATTTCTGGTCACTTTTGAGAATGGTCTTTTTCCAGCTAATTTATTGCATTTTGGAACAGTCCCACTTATAGCCTACTGCCGTGTGTACATTTCCTGCATTTATAATGTGAAGAAATAGCCTAATAGTTGATCAACATTTTATGCTTATGTTCTGAGCTGTTGCATCAGCCTCATTGCTTTTAACAGTTTTTTAGTTTGTTGTTGATGCGAGTGGTTGTATTAATCTGGGATCTTAACGCATCCCACAGCCCTAGCATCGACAGCACAGTTTCCACAGGAATCGGTAGCTGAGTGGGAGGGGAGGCAAATGACTTGGTCCCATGCCACTTTGGAGGGCAACTCGTTGGCACTATTAGACATTGGCTCCACTCCTGAGAAGACATTGACGCCGTTGGCATGGCTCTCTCATGGGTGTAATATGGCCAAATTTGTCTAAATACCTGAGTTGTTTCTGCCCAGTTAGTTTGTCATCAAGTAGGGAATAGGGCGCCATTTGGAACAGACTGACAGTCTAGCCTGACTGTAGTGCTGGGAGAATATTTTCCACCATGCGCCTGCCTGCCTGGTTTTACGGTAACTCAATTGTGTAAAGCCTTCCTGGACTTCAAGAGAAATTTCCAACACTCCAATGTCTCTCCGTCTATGTTTGACGTTATGTCAAGTCATCAAGTAACTGGTAAAGATTTGACTACCTACCGGTGGAGGTTCTTAATTTGTATTTCAAGGTGTTCTTGACCTTAGCAGACTGGCTCGAAGTCAGAATTTCTCCTGGGTCATGTTAATGTAGAGCACACAACGGAACACGTTTTTAAAATGTTTTGCAACCGGATACTAATTTGCGTTTGTTATTGGTCTCGTCCAGGTAGTTGCTCACTCAGTTTTTTTTTTCTTATTCCTTTTGGTGTGTGTGAACACCACCCTGGCTTTCCCCTTGGTTTGCCTCACACTAACCTTCCTCTCTTGTCTCCTCTGCTGTTCCAGGACCTGTCTGGCACCATAGATGACCTTCCTACGGGTACAGAGGTGGCGGTCAGCTCAGCGGTCAGTGCTTCGGGGTCCACCAGCAGCCAGGGCGAGCAGAGTAACCCGGCCCAGTCGCCTTTCTCACCCCATGATTCCCCGCGCCTCCCCGGCCTGCGCAGCGGCCCCTCGCCCTCCCCCGTGGGATCACCTGTTGGCTCCAGCCAATCACGCTCCGGCCCAATCTCCCCCGCCAGCGTCCCAGGTATAGAACGAAACCCTGCACCTAGTTCTAGGAGTAACCTTCAAACACTATACGCCATCTCACACACACACATATCATACTCCAGACAGGGAACAAGGGCCATTTTGCCAGGCTTGATACACTAACTGAATTTGTAGTATTTCAGCCATTTCTAGTTCAGAGAGCAGTTCTGAGACCTCCACAGTGGAACAGCACAGCTCTGGTTGTCATGACTGGCAAAACTGTAGAGGGAAAAGAGCTCCTTTGTCTCATTACAGGCAGTTCTTTCAGAACTTCTTTTGCATTAGCGACTCTATAGTAGTTAGTCACAGTGGAAGAGAGAAGTCTGGTTCCGTACAGGCAGCTGGGGATTGGTTCCGTACAGGCAGCTGGGGAGGAGCTCTAGCCTCAGCTCCAAAACAAAGGCCTCAGTCATTAAAATAGTTTCTAAACTATGTTAGCAGTTCGGAGTCACTGTAATACAATTACTCTCCCACAGTGCAGCGCCTTGTTGCCCGTTTGACGCCAGGCTGGACTAGTTTAGGGAGATTTGTCCTTATTTGTGGCCAGAGTTACAGTTTATACCCCGACCCTTTCTCTCTCGCTACTCTGGGTGGTGATAACGAGGTCGACGGGAGACTATTTAGTCATCTACACACACACTTTCACCCCTACTGGGAGAGCCGTCAGCCATTAGCCCCCACACTGAGGTACCAACGGACTTGTGATCTCCTCTGCATCCCATCGCCACAGAAACTGCTGCACACGCACACATACACTGTAGGGCTCATTAAAGGGCACCAGGCACACAGCTCCCAGGGAGAGGGGTTCGTTTTTCTAGACACACTGCTGCTCTTCAGGCCAACACACTAACACGACGGATATGGATGCATGTGTGTGTGTGTGTCCCACTGACGTTTGCTTCCCTCTTCTCCCAGGCACCCAGATGGCCCCCCAGACCCCTGGGAACATGTCTGATGTGGGCTCCCATTCCACCCTGAGCCAGTCCCCCATGTCTCAGGAGAGAGGTGAGATTTTCCTGCACATCACACCGCCTTGGGAACCACGATCCTCCTCTCTCCTCCAGGATATTTACCATGCGTGTGAACGATGAAGTCCGCGGGGATCGGTATACGCTCGGATAAGTCAAGTACGGGGGGAGGGGGGGCTTTTGCGCACGTCCCCTTCATTTCATCGATGGTTTGATAAATGAGGTTCCCCTCTTGTACACAATCTTGACCCTATGAGGGAAATATTTGAACGGATTATGGGCAACTCAAGCTTTTAGTCCCTAATGATGTATACTAGTGAACCTATGTCCCTCTAGGAGTCAATTTCCCCTGCTCGGTCGCAGGTGTTTTCCATAGGATCATTAGTACAACAGATTAGCCATAGATCATCTTCCCTTCAATGCCTCTAAACCACTGGGCTGCTGTCAGCACTGGGCCAGACCTCTGGCTGTGTCCCAAATGGCACCCATTCCCTATATAGTGCTATGATTTTGGGCTCTGGTCAAAAGTAATGCACTATGTAGGGAATAGTGTACCATTTAAGACGCAGACGCCGCCTTCATAGAGGAACCGTAACTCTGTCTCTCAGCAGCGGCTGCCAATATGGTTGTCAGTGATGTCAGGCCATGTCAATGAGGCTGTCCAGCACTGAGGCTGGGGGGGTAAAGGCCCAAATCAAATCATGTTTGTGAGTAGTCAAAATAACACCTCGCCAGCCAGCCAGACAGAAGCTTTTTCTCACTGTCTGAAGGGGATCATTGTAACAGTGGTGGCATTAATACAAATGATCACTCACTCCAAGGCCCAAGTTTGGGGAGGGGAGTCAATTAAAATAGGTTTTGTGGGTGCTGTGAAAGCCCAGGGAAGGGGAAAGTCATGGTTTTTTTTTGCTAAAGGGATAGTTCACCCAAATTAATTGCTGTCTTACCGTGTCCATAGACTGATTACAGGGCAGGTTTTTTGTTAGGAAAGGTCGGCACCGGACATATTTGGCCAGGAGCATTTTAATTCACAAACATTTAAGACATTTACCGGGTACATATGCATTGGTTGCGCAACCCGATTAGGGTGTCAACCCACAGAGCTCTGAATGCCAGGAATCACATTTACTCTGAATAAAAATATAAACGCAACATGTAAAGTGTAAAATATCCCAGAAATATTAAATACACACAAAAACCTTACTTCTCTCAAATTTGTTTACATCCCTGTTAGTGAGCATTTCTCCTTTGCTAAACTAATCCATCCACCTGACAGGTGTGGCATATAAAGAAGCTGATGAAACAGCATGATTTTACACAGGTGCAACTTGTACTGGGGACAATAAAAGGCCACTTTAAAATGTGCAGTTTTGTCACAACACAATGCCACAGATGTCTCAGGTTTTTAGGGGAGCGTGCATGCTGATGGCGGTAAATGCGCTGTTGCAAGGGAATTTAATTTATTTTACCATAAGCCAACTCCAACGTAATTTTAGAGAATTTGGCAGTACGTCCAACCAGCCTCACAACCGCAGACCACGTGTAGGGTGGCATGTGGG
Source organism: Oncorhynchus masou masou (assembly GCF_036934945.1). Lineage (NCBI taxonomy): Eukaryota > Metazoa > Chordata > Actinopteri > Salmoniformes > Salmonidae > Oncorhynchus > Oncorhynchus masou. The sequence goes on from NC_088227.1 coordinate 9,666,638, forward strand.
CGTGGCGGTTTGCTGATGTCAACGTTGTGAAAAGAGTGCCCCCATGATGTGTATATATTCACTGTCTTTATCATTGGGTAAGTGCCACTTTTGTTAGTCCCAGAGTAGTCTACCCTGTAAATTGTGTGAAAAAGCATTCTGCTAATGTGTCCAGTCATTTAAAATGTAGTAGAATTGCATGCAATTTGTTTAAGAAAGGCCAACATTTTCCTGTGATATAGCCTGCTTACTGGACGCCACTACGTACTACATTGAACAGTCTTTTTTTGATTGAGTTATATTATTAGCCTAAATTATGACTATCTTACATAGGTCTACAAATGTGAGGTCGCATGGAATGCTTTTTTTATAAAGGTGCATTTTTATGCTGAAAATTAGCTTCCCCAAACGTAAAACTCATAAGCACAGCAATGCGCACAAGGCAGTAGGCTACGCTAATTGCGTTATGTTTGTTCCATAATGCAATTAGCGGGAAAACACCATTTGTGAGGGGTTTCATGTGACAGAGATGAAAATATCAGTTGAAATTTAGAAAGGATATGTAAATATGCAACATGGAGCACGGGTTGCTAATATGACTAGGACTGTGCCTTAGGTTACTGGACAATGGGAAAGAAAAGGTTGATTTGGAAACCAAAAGACTATGAGCGAAAAAGGCTACTTGTTTCAATGGCATATGGAAGTGTTCCTAAAATAATTGCCTGCACGTTTGGTTAGATTTTGGCTAGGCTACTATCAAGGCAAGGCATGCCTCAAAATAGTAAGTAAAACGTTCAGGTTTTAAACAAATAAGTATGTGTTTTCAAAATGCATACTGCCTCCAGCTCATTGCAATGTGACAATCTGAAACCTGCCTAGTTGCCAATGCACTTGAATGGCGAATGGGAAGCGTGCTTCAATTCACCAGTTGAGAAGAAAGAAAATTGTAGGCCTCTTTTTAATTGTGACATGTTTGTTTTTTTCTTCTTTCTTTTTTTTTTTTTTACATGCAATTGCCTTTAAATTTTTTGCCGCAATGATTGGGCTTATTAAAGCACATGTTTGATGAGCTGTCGCAGCATCTCTCGTGCTACATCAACTGGTATTTCAATCAATTAATTGGCTAAAATACATTTGAACATCTTGGCCATGTTCTGTTATAATCTCCACCCGGCACAGCCAGAAGAGGACTGGCCAACACCTCAGAGCCTGGTTTTCTCTCTAGGCTTCTTCCTGGGTTCTGACCTTTCTAGGGAGTTTTTCCTCGCCACTGTGCTTCTACACCTGCATTGCTTGCAGTTTGGGGTTTTAGGTCGGTTTCTGTATAGCACTTTGTGCGTCTACACCTGCACTTTGTGCTTCTACACCTGATGTAAGAAGGGCTTTATAAATACATTTGATTGATTATCTCGCAATGGGCATTTAAAAAAAAATCTTGGACAATTTTATTTATCGTCTTTTCTTTTTTTTGAACGGAAAAACCGGCTATTACCGGCTAACGGAAACATTGATACAGGGTAAGGAAACAGTACCTAATTTGGGTAAACTAACCCTTGAAGTGGTAGTGAGGTACGGTATTCAAATGATTTTCTCACTACTATGCCCTAAGATGTGGTTTTGATCAAGCAAGATGAAAAGTTAAAATTTATAACAGATGAGACCTTTTCTGCAGTGGCCGGGGCGGATGTATTAGCTCTTGTGGTATTTGTCACCCTATTCAGATCAATTTAAATGTTTATTTGGTCGTCCACTGTAGCATTTAGTAGTGCTTTTCAACAGACAAGGCTAAGTGTTACCATTCAATTGAAGTGAGTTCACTTAAATTGAACAGACTTGCAACATTGACAATTGGGTTCTCATATCATTGAGTACGTGAGAGATTATTAGAAATGTCTATTTTTTAAGTACCCCCATTCTAACCTTCCTTTAGTTCGGGTCTCAGTTTGAATGCATTTAAGATTATCTCCCTCTCCCTCCCTGCAGGGTTCCCACCTGCCATGCAGCGGAACACCCCAGGCCCCCAGCAGTCGGGCCAGGGGCCCTCCGTGTCCCCTCACCCCTCCCTGGGGGGCTCCATGCACCCGGGCTCCTATCATCAGCAGCAGCAGGGGGGCCCTGGCCCCTCGTACGGATCCCAGACCAGCCAGTACGGCCCCCAAGGTAATATTCCGCTCCAGGGTGAAGTTTCCCCGAAGTACAAAACTAGGATCAGCTTCCCCAATCCTAACCTTAACCATTTGGTAGGGGAAATGCAAAGCTGACCTAAGATCAGCATCTAGGGGCACTTCCCCACGAGGTAATACATCCTCCGTGCTCGGGACTGATGAGTATGTCGGTGCCCAGTAAGACAGTCCAGCCCGTTTCTTCACCCTAGTCTGGCCTATAGAAAGACTGTCTTTACTTAACTCACTTTATTGTCCAAAAATGTGTTGCAGTGTGATGTACACATTTAAATGGTGTTTAAGAAAAAGGACAAGAACAATGCATACAGTAGACAACGAATTCACAATAACAGTTATATACAGTATGAGAGATAAGCAGCCTGCTGGGGTTAGTGGGTGGATAGGGGGGACACTCTCGTCCCTGAAGCAGAAGGCTATATTTGACATTTACATTTAGCTCTTATCTAGAAGCAATTAGGGTTAAGTGCCTTGCTCAGTGGCACATCGACAGATTTTTTTTATGTTGTTGTTGTGTTGGGGATTTGAACCAGTGACCTTACGGTAACTGGCCCAATGCTCTAACCACTAGGCTACCTGCCACCTAGTGGAATGGTGCCAGTGCTATGACTATCCTATGGCCCAACTCCAACACGTTTCTACAGGGTTGGAGAGAGCTGGGCTTTTTCCGCAGCTAAGTAAATCTCCAATCAACCTTCAAGTTTTCCATTCTCTACATATACTGTACTCTCCCTCCCCTGTGTGTGTGTGTGTGTGTGTGTGTGTGTGTGTGTGTGTGTGTGTGTGTGTGTGTGTGTGTGTGTGTGTGTGTGTGTGTGTGTGTGTGTGTGTGTGTGTGTGTGTGTGTGTGTGTGTGTGTGTGTGTGTGTGTGTGTGTGTGTCAGGGCTGGGGTAATGGAGGAGAGCTGTGTGGCTGGCTGTGCTATCCAGCAGACCTGGGTTCAAATACTATTTGAAATAATTTCACATTTATCTGGGCTTGATTGAGCTTGCCTGGCTCAATGGAACCAAAATAATAGTCCCAAAACTCTAAACCCCTCCAACCTTGCACTCTACAGGGACTAAGGCAAATGCTCAAAAGTATCTGAAATATTTCAAATAGTATTTGAACCCAGGTCTAGTGTGTGGTGTTCAGAGCCTACCCCAGGCCTAGCAGGGCAACAGAGCAGAGCAGTGGCACACACACACAAGCAAGGACTATTAATCAGGCTTCTGGAGCGGGTGGGGGGCGAGGACCAGAGCTATGAAAACACGCACACATCGGCCACGCATTCATCATAAAGGCACAACGCATGAGATGGATTACCATAATGACCCAATGTGTGTGTGAGCCCCCGCTCCAGATGAGTACACACAACCCAGCACACACACACACACACACACTGGTTCATGGGTTGGTTTTCTTCCTCAGCTGAAACAACAGAGTAGCTTGATGAATGCTGCACAGCAGGCTTTCATCCAGTCAACCAAAGGGTTCTCGACGCGCCGCATGTCTCCAGTAATTCAAATAACTACATTCCAATGTCTCAACCCTAAAGAAAGCCTAAAACAGAGGCCCCTTCACAACTATCTATAAGCATCTATGCAACAGCCCTGAGCAGTACAGATCCCTGTGGGCGCTGGTCAAAAGTAGTGTTATCATATAGGGAATAGGGTTCTATTTGTGACTCCATAGACTGTTTCCTTGGACACTCAGGGAGGTGGAGGGGGGTTTACCTAGTCTCTGATCTGTGTCACACCCAAAGATGTATACAGTGAACAAAAATATAAACGCAATATAAACATGTAAAGTGTTGAAGTTAAAGATCCCAGAACTGTGCAAATACACATGAAAAAAAGCTTATTTCTCTCAAATTTGTTTACATCCCTGTTATAGTGAGCATTTCTCATTTGCCAAGATAATCCATCCACCTGACAGGTGTGGCATATCAAGAAGCTGATTAAACAGCTTGATAATTATACAGGCACAACTCGTGCTGGGGACAACAAAAAGGCCACTCTAAAATGTGCAGTTTTGTCACACAACGCAATGCCACAGATGTCTCAAGTTTAGAGGGAGCGGGCAATTTGCATGCTGACGGCAGGAATGTCCACCAGAGGTGTTGCCAAAGAATGTAATGTTAATTTCTCTACCATAAGCCGCCTCCAATGTTGTTTTTGAGAATTTGTCAGTACTTCCAACCGGCCTCACAACCGCAGACCACTATGGCATCGTATGGGCGAGCGGTTTGCTGACGTCATCATTATGAACAGAGTGCTCCAAGGTGGGGTTATGGTATGGGCAGGCACAAGCTACGGACAATGAACACAACATTTTATCGGTGCCGATTTGAATAAACAGAGACACCTTGACGAGATCCTGAGGCCCATGGTGGTGCCATTCATCCGCCTCCATCATCTCATGTTTCCGCATAATAACGCACAGCCCCATGTCACAAAGATCTGTACACAATTCCTGGAAGCTGAAAATGTCCCAGTTATTCCATGGCCTGCATACTCACTAGACATGTCACCCATTGAACATGTTTGGGATGCTCTGGATCGACGTGTACGACAGTGTGTTCCAGTTTCCTCCAATATCTAGCAACTTCGCACAGGCATTGAAGAGGAGTGGGACAACATTCCACAAGGCCACAATCAACAGCCTGATCAACTCTATGCAAAGGAGATGTGTCACGCTGCATGAGTCGAATGGGGGTCACACCAGATACTGACTGGTTTTCTGATCCATGCCCCTACTTTTTTAAAGGTATCTGTGACCAACAGATGAATATCTTTTTCCCAGTGGTGAAAAAACTGTAACTCAGTAAAATCTTTAAAATTATTGAATGTTGCATTTACGTTTTTGTTCAGTGTATAAATCAAATGAAATCGGTCACATACACATATTTAGCAGATGCTATTGTGGGTGTAGCGAAATGCTTGTGTTCCTAACTCCAACAGTGCGGTAGTAACTAATATACTATTGTCTAATATATATATATATATATAGAATATACACACACAAGAGAATGACTGGAAAAAAATGTAGGAAGATATAGAAATGCATTTATTAATGTCTACATTTAGTTTTTACAACATGTATTATATTACAGACACCTTAATGCATACTTCTAAATTATGTCTGAGCTATAAAACATTTTTTTAAGTCATGTTATTTTCCCCACTACAACAAAAACGACTTAAATACATGTAATTTAGTCCTTGAAATACTGTAGAATTCCTATGGCGGACTGCACCTTCTGGGGAGTGCCAATATGGCCGACCAGCGGTTTCACAGCCTCTCATTGACCAATACATAGCCTCAGCAATCCAGGGTTAAAAACATCACTGGTCACACCCTCTGTTCCCCAGGGGGATTCTGGGTATAACATGACTCTACAGAGGAGCTGTCGCTGCCAGATCATTTCCATATACACTGAGTGTACAAATCATAGACTGACCAGGTGAAAGCTATGATCCCTTATTGATGTCACGTGTTAAATCCACTTCAATCAGTGTAGATGAAGAGCAGGAGACAGGTTAAAGAAGGATTTTTACGCCTTGAGACAATTGAGACATGGATTGTGTTGTGTTCTCCATTCAGAGGGTGAAGACAAAGATTTAGGTACCAGGTGCATCGGTTTGAGTGTGTCAAGAATTGCGACACTGCAGGCCTTTTCATGCTCAACAGTTTGTCTGGCTGCCAGGACTTACTTAGGCCTGCACTTCCCCACTCCTATCCTCTCACCCCCCTCTTCTGTTCTTCTCTTCTATCCCTCTTTCCTCCTCACATCCCCTCCCTCTCTACGTCTCTTTCTCTCATCCTCCTCTGCCTTTGAACAGAGCTCGTTATAGGGGCAGACCTAGAATAACTCCAGGAAGAGCCAAAATGGCAGCTCTCCCTCCAACGCCACGGCCGAGAGTCTTTTCTCTGTGTGCCCCCCCCCCCACTCTTGTGAAATACACTATAACAGATTGTGAAAGTAACCGGTCTGGCTGGAGTGGAGAACATCCAGTGGCACAGAGGAACATGAGGCAATGCTCTGTTCACATCACATTGCTTGCATCCCAAATAGCATCCTATTCCCTATGTAGTGCACTACTTTTGACGAGGGCCCCTGCTTTTGAAAGTCTTAACATAGATAGAAGAATGAAGTGTCTGTGAATCAAGCTGATGATTCTCAGTCCTGATGAGTTACTGTATTTCTCTGTCTCTAGGTAACTACCCCAGGCCCCCGAACTACGGCGGGGCTCCCAGTGCCAACTACAGTGGCCCCGGCCCTGGCATGAGCAACAGTTTGGGCATGAACGCCAGCAGCCCCATGCATGGCCAGGGCCCCGGACAGCCCTGTGGCTCCATGCCCGCCGGGCGAGGCTTGGGTCCAGGGGCCAGCGGGCGCCCCTACCCCTGTGCCACCACCAACACCATGGCCCCCACCTCTCCCAGCATGCCGCAGCCTGCCGTACAGGGTCAGGGCATGAGACCGCCCCTGCCCAACGTTAATCGCAAGCCGGGCCACGAGGCAGGCCCCGGCCCCAACGCCATGCAGGGTCCAAACGTTGGTTCCAACCCCTCTGCCCAGGGCCGGTGAGTCAGGACAGGGGCCAGGGAGGGCCACAGAAGGGTTATACATGCTAATAGGGCGCGTCCCAAATTACATACTATCCCCTATTTTTTTTTACCAGGGCCCATATGGCTCTGGTAAAATGTAGTGCATTTTACCAGAGCCATAGGGGATATTGGGGATATTGTGCCATTTGGGATGCAACCAAGGGCTATACTGACACTTAAATTCCTCATGTTCACATTCACTCCTCCACACCCCGCATCCACCCATCTTTTACACACTAAGGTTATGAGGTGTGTACTAAAGAACGCTACAGACTTTTTCCTCATGTCTCTGTGTGAGTTTGGAAACCAAAGACTTCTCCTTCCGTCCCTCACTCCAGGCCTCCCTACGCGCACTCCCCTGCCTACCCCAGCCAGTCTTGGCCTGGGGTCCGTCCTCCCCTCTCTCCCTCCCCCCATCCCCACCCACAAACCTCCCCACACCCTCAACCTCATCCCCAATACAGCCCCCATCCTCACCCTCAACCCCATCCCCATTATCACCCCCAAACCTCCCCACACCCCCATCCACAACACAGCCCTCAACCTCATCCCCAACACAGCAATCATCCTTACCCTCAACCCCATCCCCATTATCAGCCCCAAACCTCCCCGCACCCCTATCCTCACCCCCAAGACAGCCCTCATCCTCGACCCCATCCACATCCTCGACCCCACCATCAACCCCATCACTCTCCCTCCACCCACCCCCATCATCAGCCCCACCCTCACCCCCAAACCTCCCCACACCCCCATCCCCGACCCCATCACCCTCCCCACTCTCCTTCCTACCACCCCCAGGTCAGCAGTGCAAAGAGCCATATCCATCCCATGATGCAGCAGCAGCAGGCTGAGCAGTACGGGTAGGTGTCAGTGTCACGGCTGCAGTCTGTAATACAGACTCTGCATGCTGCTGTCCACTGGTCACATCACTAACCTAACCCTGGGCTGCACTGGAGACACTTCCCCCCCGCTCACTCAGACAGACTAACCCTGGGCTCCACTGGAGACACTTCCCCCCCGCTCACTCAGACAGACTAACCCTGGGCTGCACTGGAGACACTTCCCCTGGGCTCCACTGGAGACACTTCCCCCGCTCACTCAGACAGACTAACCCTGGGCTCCACTGGAGACACTTCCCCCGCTCACTCAGACAGACTAACCCTGGGCTCCACTGGAGACACTTCCCCCCCGCTCACTCAGACAGACTAACCCTGGGCTCCACTGGAGACACTTCCCCCCCGCTCACTCAGACAGACTAACCCTGGGCTCCACTGGAGACACTTCGCCCCACTCACTCAGACAGACTAACCCTGGGCTCCACTGGAGACACTTCCCCCGCTCACTCAGACAGACTAACCCTGGGCTAACAGACTAACCTGGGCTCCACTGGAGACACTTCCCCCCTGCTCACTCAGACAGACTAACCCTGGGCTCCACTGGAGACACTTCCCCCCTCACTCAGACTCAGACAGACTCAGACAGACTAACCCTGGGCTCCACTGGAGACACTTCCCCCCACTCACTCAGACAGACTAACCCTGGGCTCCACTGGAGACACTTCCCCCGCTCACTCAGACAGACTAACCCTGGGCTCCACTGGAGACACTTCCCCCCCGCTCACTCAGACAGACTAACCCTGGGCTCCACTGGACACTTCCCCCCCGACACTTCCCCCCCGCTCACTCAGACAGACTAACCCTGGGCTCCACTGGAGACACTTCCCCCCCGCTCACTCAGACAGACTAACCCTGGGCTCCACTGGAGACACTTCCCCCCCGCTCACTCAGACAGACTAACCCTGGGCTCCACTGGAGACACTTCCCCCAGACTAACTCACTCAGACAGACTAACCCTGGGCTCCACTGGAGACACTTCCCCCCCCCGCTCACTCAGACAGACTAACCCTGGGCTCCACTGGAGACACTTCCCCCGCTCACTCAGACAGACTAACCCTGGGCTCCACTGGAGACACTTCCCCCTCACTCAGACAGACTAACCCTGGGCTCCACTGGAGACACTTCCCCCCGCTCACTCAGACAGACTAACCCTGGGCTCCACTGGAGACACTTCCCCCCTGCTCACTCAGACAGACTAACCCTGGGCTCCACTGGAGACACTTCCCCCCCGCTCACTCAGACAGACTAACCCTGGGCTCCACTGGAGACACTTCCCCCCTGCTCACTCAGACAGACTAACCCTGGGCTCCACTGGAGACACTTCCCCCCCGCTCACTCAGACAGACTAACCCTGGGCTCCACTGGAGACACTTCCCCCGCTCACTCAGACAGACTAACCCTGGGCTCCACTGGAGACACTTCCCCCCTGCTCACTCAGACAGACTAACCCTGGGCTCCACTGACAGACACTGGGCTCCACTGAGACACTTCCCCCCGCTCACTCAGACAGACTAACCCTGGGCTCCACTGGAGACACTTCCCCCCCTGCTCACTCAGACAGACTAACCCTGGGCTCCACTGGGACACTCCACTGACAGACTAACCCTGGGCTCCACTGGACACTTCCCCCACTCACTCAGACAGACTAACCCTGGGCTCCACTGGAGACACTTCGCCCCACTCACTCAGACAGACTAACCCTGGGCTCCACTGGAGACACTTCCCCCCCACTCCTCAGACAGACTAACCCTGGGCTCCACTGGAGACACTTCCCCCACTCACTCAGACAGACAACCCTGGGCTCCAGACAGACTCACTCAACAGACCCCTGGGCTCCACTGGAGACACTTCCCCCACTCACTCAGACAGACTAACCCTGGGCTCCACTGGAGACACTTCGCCCCACTCACTCAGACAGACTAACCCTGGGCTCCACTGGAGACACTTCCCCCCCACTCACTCAGACAGACTAACCCTGGGCTCCACTGGAGACACTTCCCCCCACTCACTCAGACAGGCTAACCCTGGGCTCCAGACAGACTCAGACCCTGGGCTCCACTGGAGACACTTCCCCCCCGCTCACTCAGACAGACTAACCCTGGGCTCCACTGGAGACACTTCCCCCGCTCACTCAGACAGACTAACCCTGGGCTCCACTGGAGACACTTCCCCCCCACTCACTCAGACAGACTAACCCTGGGCTCCACTGGAGACACTTCACCCCCGCTCACTCAGACAGACTAACCCTGGGCTCCACTGGAGACACTTCCCCCTGGGCTCCACTGGAGACACTTCCCCCACTCACTCAGACAGACTAACCCTGGGCTCCACTCAGACAGACAGGCTAACCCTGGGCTCCACTGGAGACACTTCCCCCCCACTCACTCAGACAGACTAACCCTGGGCTCCACTGGAGACACTTCCCCCCACTCACTCAGACAGACTAACCCTGGGCTCCACTGGAGACACTTCCCCCCACTCACTCAGACAGACTAACCCTGGGCTCCACTGGAGACACTTCCCCCACTCACTCAGACAGACTAACCCTGGGCTCCACTAGAGACACTTCCCCCCCTCACTCAGACTCCCTGGGCTCCACTCAGACAGACTAACCCTGGGCTCCACTGGAGACACTTCCCCCCTGCTCACTCAGACAGACTAACCCTGGGCTCCACTAGAGACACTTCCCCCCACTCACTCAGACAGACTAACCCTGGGCTCCACTGGAGACACTTCACCCCACTCACTCAGACAGACTAACCCTGGGCTCCACTGAGGCTCCGCTGCACAGGACTCCCACTCCTCAACTGTGGGTTGTGAGACTAACCTGGCCACTGTGGCCAGTAAACACGGGCATGTTTTCTCTCCTGCTACTGCATGGCTTCGTCAGAGACCAGCGGATGTGTACAGTACTTTATTTGCACCGTCGAAGCAATCCCTCGACAAATCAGAGAAAAAGGCCAAGCAATATTATGACCCTGCAAAGTCAAAAGGGAAGAATGCTGATTAGAAATTCAGAACTTGATTGAAATAAAACATGGGCAATGCAAAAGGATTGGATATATTATTAGCGAGACTGCCAGTGCTCCCTCTAAGCTGTGCGCGTGTGTGGGGCGCGCAGCTCCCCCGGGACTGCCGCACAGAAGAAATATCAGCCCATGCAGAGAAGCGTGAGATTGAACTTTTCCCCCATAGTTAACTATCAACGTTTCCCTTTACTGTGGGAATTGCGATAGAATCAACGCAATATTAGCCACTTTCAATACAACCTTCTGAAACAAAAGGAACTATGCAAGACTTAATATGTAAAACTAACTATGTAAGAGATTTTCTTGTAGGCAGAACGCATCGGAGTAGGATTCTATTGCATCGACAGGCACCACTCAGCCCGTACTCTACACACTAACCGGTGCGGCATAACCAATCAGAGCTACGGTAGGCCTGTATGTAAATAGACCATTGCCATATATGGATCTGTATAGAACAAGAAGGTCCGCACACTCTTAAAACTCCCAATTCACCAATTCAACGTTTCCATCCGAAACGGATCTTCATCAGGTCAAACACACTGAGGGTTCACATCCCAAAATATACACATTTCACCTCACATGACCATTGTGTACATGACGCATGGTGAGTGCAAAAAAACATATGTATATCTCTAATAATTAAATAACAACGAGATGGGTGCATGTAATGGTTCCAGAACATAATATGTATTTTCAAAATTACAAAGTAGGTGACCTGGAAGGCAAGACAAATCAAAAGTGACATATTCATGAAAGAAATGGTCTGATATCAAACTCTTGGTTCAGACCTCTAGGAGACATGGTACACAAACGCTGAATCCAATCCAATTCTCTTCTCAATAATAGATGTTAGTTAGTGAGTTATTAGCCCAGTTATAGATCATTTGTAGTCAGAAATGGGGGAGTCATAGCTTTTTACGAGAACACAAAACGTGTACATTTCTAGACATCTTTGAAAAGCCAGTCAGGTAAAGGGCAGTGTTGTATTTGAGACAGGCTTGAATAAGCTAAGTAGCCAATAGGCAGTGGGCAGGATCAGTTTCTGATTCTCTGTAATAATGAATGGTCATGTGGTTTCTTGCACCAAACAACACGACAACATGTTCAGTCAACTCCTTGTCTGAAGGACAAGTGGATAAATGAGTTCATGTCAAGCTCTGCGTGTTTCTCTTAGAGTCTCATGGAATGTTGGCCTACATTGAACACCACTCATTGGCTGGTACTGTAGGCTGAACAACAGAACAGCTATTTCCATGTTAACATGTTATGGGGTGCATTTTCTCCATTGTTTTTGACAGTAGGCCACTCTGGTAGGCCTACATTATTATCAAATAGCCACAATAGCCTACTTGGCTACTGTCTGAAACTGTAACTTAAAGCGGGTACAGCTTCAGTGTTCACAGTAAACGCGTGATGGAAGTTGCACAGACATGAAATTTGCTCAGTGGCCCCCAAAATTGGAGGGAATATTTCTGTCAGACAGAGTGAGAGAGGGAAGGTAAATCCAATCCCCTGTAGCATTGGTTGGATTGTTAGCTCCATTAGTTTAGCATTGATTTAATTGGTAATGTAGATGGTCTCATTATTAGCATCAGTGGATTGGGAGAGGAATGAATGTTGGTACGGGGGTGGGAGAAGACAATGGTTGTATCCCAAATGACACCCTTTGGGCCCTGGTCAAAAGTAGTGCTCCATGCAGGGAATATGGTGCCATTTGGTACTGGTTGGGTATGGACGTGTTACTCCAATAGAGGTCGGGGACGTTACTCATTTAATTTCCCCTCTAAGGGAAATGAAGAGGGAGGAATCGAGACGTGTGCTGTGTTTGAGTACTTCCCAATAGTCTTTCTTTTCTCCTGAAGTGTGCACTACTTCCCACAAATCTAAAAGCATTGGATTTGTGTAGGCATGAGCGCTATATATTTCTTATACCGGTCATTTCCCTTTGAATCGGTGAAGGGAAGTGAACGAGTGCACACTTTGGGGGGAAGGAG